>NW_012192634.1:42311-75553 GCF_000956335.1 Plasmodium fragile | reverse complement strand
CTCTTTTTACTGCATTTTTGCTGCGTACCCTTTTTAAAGGATTTTTTTTTTTGTTGTTTTCTATCCTTTTGGCAAACCGTCACTTGCCACGCACAAAAAAAAAAAAAAAAAAAAAGGTTCAGCAAAGGGTGTTAGGTTGCTTCGACAGGAGCTTCCACGCAAGGCCCCGCTTGCCTTAACGAGAGTTAATCAACTTGGGTGGTTCCTTTTTGCCGCTATGCCCGTTTTTCTGCTTCACGGGGTGGCCAAAATATTCAACGCAAGCTCTCTCGAAGTGGCGGCGCTGGAGCATATGGCTTTAACTTGTGCGGCCCTTTACAATTTTGTGGAGCCTCAATGCTACCTCCTCGGCAGATTTAACATTACGAATTGGGTTCAAAAGAAAGAGAATACCTAAATGTGAACATTTTGTAATTGGTTAACGTACTGTTCACATATATAAATGGCCATTTGGAAGGAGGGAAATTCCTGCTTGGGGGAAGCGTGTGCCCATAATATGTTTCGCGCCCATTTATAATGAGAAAAAACAAAAAAAAAAAAAAAAAGGCACCTTTTTGTGCAAATTTTAGTTTTAAAAAAACGGCATACCAACTCTCCCAGTGGTGCCGTTTTCTACATGTTATTAAATTGTTTAAAGGGTTCACATGTACACATATATGGGTGCATATACATATGCTTATGCGCGCCCTTCTTCAGCACAGCGCTGGTGCGAGCGGACAATTTAAAAACAGAAACGAGTTTTCTAAAAGAACTCGCAACAACACATGTGACCCCATGTGAACATGTGCGCGGAAACAGAGTAGGAAAAAAAAAAAAAAAAAAAAAAAACGACAGCTACTGGAGCCGAATTTACTAAAAAATGGATAACCTGTTATCTTCAATAATTTTTCCATTTAGCGATCCCTTCTCATTCTTTTGCTTTGTTGCTTCCTTAAAGTATCTTCTCTTCTTTTTGTTATTTTTAACTTTAATCATGTATCGTTTGTACGGCTGACACACGTAGCGGCAGTCGTACTTGATCCCGATGTTTCCTTTTTTCTCTCGTAGCAAGTTTCTACACAGTATGAGATGCTTCACCATAATTTCCAGGGGGGAGTACACGGGGACCTTCAGACATAGACCTTCGGTGGGGTAAAAAACAAAAAAAAAAGGCATTAAAAAGGGGAACTCATAATAGCATGAAAATGCAACAAGTGGTTCACCAAAACTGTGCAAAATGCATAACGTCTCTCGAATGCACACAAATGGTTACCTAGTATACCCTCGTTGACAGAACTGAAAGTCAGCAAATTTCTGTTCTTCGAGAAGAACATGCGAACGAGTCTCTCCTTGTATGGCTTATGATAAGCAATGAGCGAAGTCGTGTCTAGGATACACTGGCGCACATTCACCTGTCTCGATTTGTTAAAATGGGACAATTTTTCTCGAATCCATAACAGGGCTAAATACAAATGATCTTTTTTAAATTTTACGTCTTCACTATTTGGCGATTTATTTTTATATATGTATTGATATATCTCATCAAAATTTATGTCATTAAATTCGTAATGCTTTTCTTCATTAAAGTTGGAGTCATTACTGTCGCCATCAGAGGTGCTATTATCATCGTCACCTGAGCTTGAAAATGTGTGCGCCTTCTTTGGGTACCTCTTTTTTCCAAATGTCTCTTTTCTAAAATATTGTTTTCTATTTTTATTATTGTATGGATTATCCTCCTCAAAAAATTCATACTCTTTGGACAATTTGTTATAATGCTGTTCATACTCTTCTTGCAAGTTGTTGGTTTCAAAAAACTCTTCATCGTAATTTGATCTCATGCTTCTGTATATCATTCTCTCGATTTTTTTTTCCTTCACAAGGTCATTATCGTTTAGTTGGGAATTTCTCTTCGAAGTTTCATTCATCTCTGTAGTGTCTATTCCCTTCCCTTCCTGCGTTTTGGGGTGATTCGCGAGGTCTGCATTTCTGTCATCCCCTGCGTTCCGCGTAAGTTCTTCATCTTCCTTACTTGCTTCTTCCTTTTTCGCGTTGGAGGGGTCAAACGGCTGTCCCTTTCCATTGCTTGAAGATCCTGTTGCTTGGCCCTTCTCAGAACATCCCTTCACCATGTTATCACCGCTGTTTACGCTGCTGTCCCCCTTGTCATCAGTACTATCCCCATTGCTGTCGCAACTTTTGTCGCTACCTCTCGCGCGATGCTCTACTAACTTCTTACGACGCTGTTTGTGACAACTTCCTAGTGTCTCCTTTCTCTTAACACTCTCGAGGTTGCCCCCTCTTCTGTTGAGCTTCTCCAATTTCAGCACTATGTCCTTGTGCCTGTTATACTCCTCGTTGGAGCTCTCACAAAGTAGACTATCGGAAGACCCGCAATCCGTTTTGATGTCATCATAAAAGTGGTCATCACTTAAAGTGTCATACGTTTTGTAACTCGTTTCGCTGAGCAAATCATCTTCTATATCATAGGATCCCAATTTTTTACATTTTTTCTTTCTTAAAGAAATTTTTTTAATAAATTTTTTATTGGGCTTCAATATCTCTATCAGCTGTTGTGTGTACAACATGGCAATGTGAAAGCTTCCCTTCTCGTTGGTCAATAAATCTGCGTACTCCTCTTCTAGGATATTCAGCACTTGTATAATATTGCCACTGATAATGCTATTTCGTATGATGTGCCTTGTCTGCAGTGAGTGCACCATTTTCTTTAGCTTATCGTCAGACAGGTACAAGTCGACAAAATATTTAGTAATGTATTCCTTATCTACTGAGTACCCCTTTCCTTCTTTTTTATTTAATTTTTTTAAACTTTCATTTTTAATCATGCCTGATTTTTCTCGTAGCAAAAGCTGAATTTTTTTGTTAATATCGCTTTCACTTTTTCTCGCTTCCTTTTTGCTATTAAAAAAGTTAGTGGCCAAAATATTCAAATCTTCTTTCAAATTAAGGCTTCTCTTACCTTTTAATCGATTTAGTAGTAACGTGTTGGAGTCTTTTCTTATGTTTAATAAACTTCCAAGAGTGTTTTTACGCGATATCCATAGTGTATTTTGCAAGTTTGCGGGGGGGTAGTTGTATTGGCTAAATTCGTAGCTCTTTAAAATGTTGGCCGTGATATCACTGATCGTTTGCTTTTCTGCTTCTTCTGTGGGGTCCTCCTTTGCGTGCGCCTGGCTCAACGGGAGGATTTGGCCTCTGGAGATGGAAGGCTCAACGGCTGGTGTAGCCGCATCGATGAGGGGGGTTACAACGCCACCTGTGCTCGCTTCCACCTTCTGCTCATCTGTGCCACTCGCCTTTTCTTCCCTGTTGCTACTTCCCGTGACATCGGCCACTGGACGGTTATCCTCTTTCGTGTCATCAGTTGCAGATTTAGGATCTTCCGCCTGTTTATCTTCACCTTCATTTTGATCACTTCTGAGTGCACTGCTTGGGGTGAGGGTCATGTTGCCCGTTTCCCCGCCTTGCTTTGTCTCTTCCGTTTTGTCCTTGCTTTGACCCCTTTCTTCCTTGTTCAGCTTTTCATACGCGTCTAGGTAGTTAATAAGAAATTTGTTAAAATCGTGTTTATCCTTTTCGTCATTTTGATCCTCCGTGGAATTTTTCCTTTCCATTTTTTGCGGGCTCGCATCTTTCGGTGCCTCACTGGTGCGAGTACAAGTTTTGGATAGAGACTCATCTGCCTTCTGAATCTGATCATTTGCGGCTTCTGCCGCTTCGCCTTTCCGTTTTTCGGCTTCCCCATCATCGTGCTTGTTCTCGTTGCTTTGAGTTTGTGAAAGGTGTGTTGGGGGGTCCTCGTACTTTGTTTGGCTACTTTGAAGACTGGTGCTGGGTGTATAGTCTGCGCTCTGTGGGGGGTCGCACGTGGGTTTGTCCTTGGCTGTATCCTTTTTCACTTGATCCTTTTTTGCTTCGTCCTTTTTCACTTCGTCCTTTTTTACTTCATCCTTTTTTATTTCATTTTTCTTTATTTCGTCCTTTTTCGTTTCGTCCCCTTGGCCCGCAAAGAACTTATCCAGGGATTGTTTAGTGTTGGACGACCCCCCGACGCTGCTACCATTATCAGCAGTGTTTTTATGCTTCTCTACAAAATCCACAAAAGATTTGTACGTATTAAAATAGCCGCACTTTATCAAATGGGATTTAATAACATCAGTAAAAATGTCTTTCTGAATATAAATGGACTTTATTATTTTCCTTTCCTTTTCGCATTCTTCGTAAATCATATTGTAAATATCAAAGTAGAAATTGTTCAGATGAAATTTGATTCGATCTCCCAGAGTAGTCAATCCAACAGTGGCATAATAATCATACTTAGGGTTCACATTGCAGGCCTTACCTAGAAATTTTCCATTTTTTGTAAAAAAGGCACTATTGTCGAAATAGTTAATTCCGCACCCAATTATGTCATACTTGGTATACCCATTGCTGTAACTTTCTAATTTGCTATCGATAATTTTTTTCCCATCATCATTTTTATATCCAAAGGAGTTATATTCAGATCCTGGGTTTTTGTTAATTGTGTAATTTTTGCTTGTCATCCCTATCACAATTTTGGAGAAATTGGAGCAACTTAACACTTCGACTTCAAAATAGTATATGCTACAATCCCTGGATGCACATTTATTTACCTGAACACACGCAATATCTGTGTGTTTTCCCCAGGCGCTATACGTGGCAGTAAGTTTGTCCTTACTTACTGTTATGAAATTGGATACATTAGTGGTGTTTATACACACGCTGTCTTTGAATACATTATTGAGGTACACGTATCTGTGCTTAAACCTTTTATTTTTTTTCTTCAGGTACAGTTTTTTTTTTTTGTCATAATGGCTGTTGCTATGGTTGTAATGATAATCGTGTTTTTCGTCTTCTGTGTTTATTTCCCCTTCCGATTCTTCTTCGTCTTTAAGTTGGTGCTCCTTTCTCATTTTGCCTTTTTTTTTCCTCTTTTTGCTGCTGTCTTTGTGATACGCCTGGTCTTCGTCATCATCATCTGTTTCGTCCTCATCGTCCGTCTCGCCATCCGGTTCCTCGTACTCATCCTCTTCCTCCTCATCCGGTTCATCGTCTTGTTCTTCCTCATCGGTTTCGTCCTCCGGCTCATCATCCTCATCCTCCTCATCATCTTCTTCGTCGTCATCATCTCCCTCTTCATCGTTTTCCTCGTCATCCGCGTCGTCGTCCTGTTCCTCTTCCTCCTCTACGTCCTCATCTTCGTCATCACAATTTTCCTCGTCCACGTCGAATTCGTCTTCTTCGTAATCTTCCTCTTCGTCGTCGTCCTCCGCCCCGTCATTGTCCTCGACGTCTTCATTGTCATCATCGTGCTCCTCCTCTTGCTCGTTTTCATCTTCGACGTCGAACTCGCCTCCCTCTTCCTCTTCTCCGTCGTGCTCTTCCCCTTCTTCCACCTCATCATCCTCTTCATCCTCATCATCATCTTCTTCTTCCTCCTCCTCCTCATCATCCTCTTCATCCTCTTCCTCACCCGAGCTGGACTCCGAATCGGACTCCATGTGTGAGTCGGACTCGTTTCCATAACCTCTGTTTTTTCTTCCCTTTTCTTGATTACCTTTTGGATCATTTGTTTTCTTATCCCCACCTTTTCTCCTGCCCCTATTGCCTTCGGTGCCCTTTCTTCTAAAGCATCTTTTATTCGAGCTGCTCGACAAGAACAACGTCGATTTGCAGGGGGTGTAAGAGAAGCTACACAAATGGTTCTTATCAGAGGTGTTAACCAGTTGTTCATAATTGGGAGAGTTACCCAAAGTGGAATACTCTTCACTGGGTTCGTATGTATATGCTTCGTTTCTCTTTTCCTGCAGATTTGTTCCCCTGCTCATACTGCTACACATTTCTTTCTTCTCGTCCTTGTTCTTATTTTTGCACGGACGCGTGAGCCTATGCTCACTGCTGAAATGTCTACGGTCTGCACAGGGCGTTGCCCTTTTTGGAACAAAAGCACTGGTAAGACTTTTCCCCATTCTGGCCACACATTCCTTGACAGTTTCTGTATGCATAGAATTCGTACACACAATAGTCCTTCCATTTTTGTTATGCCCTTTTGGCAACAACTTGGCGACTAAAGGATATTCCTTGCCTCTCCTCTTTGTGGTGTTATCCCTCCCGAGTGACTTATCGCAATAAGGGAGAACTACCATCCTTTTTGATGTAACCTTTCCATTTTCGAAATGATCTTCTTCTTCCATTTGGTCCACTAGTGCTACTTCTTCGCCAAGGAGGAACAAATGATCCCCTTTTTTATTTTCCCTTCTGATCAACATATACATCTTACATTCTACAAACTTTACCAAAACGGTTAAGTAAAAATAAACATTGTAATGAAGAACGTGTAAGAAGGACAAATAATAGGCTGCCAAACAGATTATTCGTTCCACCGCGTGCATGAAGGTGTATATAATATGCTCGAGTTTGCGCGACTGTTCACGCGATTGTTCACGCGATTTGGACGTGCACACAAATTTGTCAAA
Source organism: Plasmodium fragile (assembly GCF_000956335.1). NCBI lineage: Eukaryota > Apicomplexa > Aconoidasida > Haemosporida > Plasmodiidae > Plasmodium > Plasmodium fragile. Next base: position 69,059 of record NW_012192634.1, on the reverse strand, counting down.
GTAGGGTGATGTCGCTTCCGTTTGATCTCCACCAGGCATCCTTCCCCATGGGGTAGACGTCAAGGAAGGATATGGACCCGCACACATGCATGCATAGGGTGTACCACTAATAATGCCTTCTTCGTTGAAAAAACATATTTCACTACCGCCGATGACACGAACTGGGGAAAGCTTCCCATTAGCAGGTGCATTCACTCGCCTTTGTGGATAATATACCACTTCTGCCTTGCCATGCGTAATTAGTCCAATTACATCCGCTTCGCCCTTTACGCGCAGAAGCGGTTGTAATATGATCTCTCCTTTACCAAGTGTGCACTTGTAATTGTTATATTCCAAATGGGCCAAATGAGGAGTACATAAATTGGGTAATGTTACACAGCAGGAGGAATTTTTCTTGCGGCTATGTTTGTCGTTTTTTTTTTTTTTTCTTCCCAAAGGTGATGGAGGGCATAGATAACAATTCGGATGTTCAATCCACTGGGGATAATTTTTATCAAGCATGACAGGGTTGTTCAACAAGGATAAATTTACAAAACGCTGCGGTTGAATCTTCATGTGCGTGTACGATGGGACATAAAAAAAAAGTTTCTCCCCCTGGTGCTGTAGTGAAGAGAAAAGCGCTGTTTCTCCCATCCCCACATTGCAATTCAAGGGGATGTGCTCCGGAATGACAGCGCCTATCAGTTCGGACAAATCTGAAAAACTGTAACTCTTGGCAGGAATTATATACATGTTAAATTTTCTCCATTTGGGGTCAATAAGGAAATTCATTTCTGTAATGTTGCAGACACTTCCTTGGCTATAGGTCCCTTCATATTTACACATGTTGCAGGGACCGCAGTGGATCGGGCTGAGTACCTCCGATCGTGATGCCATCAAATTGACGCTGAAGACATTACATGTTTTTTTTTCACCATTTTTCACTCGCAACTGATGGCAGTGATGTGTCGGTTGGGCAAAAACAAGCCCTAACATGTGCGAGGTGTAGGAGAACTGTGCAAAAGGAATTACGTGTGTGTTTTTTTCCTTTTTTAGGTTCTCCACAGAATTATAATGATAAAGAACAAGATGCTTAGAATGGCTTGATTTACAGGATGATTTTAAGTCGTGGAAATCATCCATTATTCCTTTTTTATTCTTTTTCCTTCCCCAAATGACGTGCAAATTGTAATTTTTTAAAACGGTGCAATGACAAACATATAGGCAGACCTCTCCTTCATTAATTTTTTCACAACTCTCTTCGCGTGTTACCCTAAAGCGAGGGGGTACTCTTCGTCTATGAGCAGTCATGTTGCTTATCACTTGGTTACATGTCTGCAACTTGTTTCGCGTTAGGAAAAGATTTCCAATTTTGTTTAATTTTTTCTTACAACATTTTGACATGGGCATAAAAAATTGTATAAGGCATATTTTTCGATTCGATGAAATTATCCTTTTCGAATAACCGCAGAAGCATCTTCTTCTCCATTTTAAAGCAAGCTCCAGTAGTCCACTAACGTGTCTACTAGGTATGTTCCATATGTGAGAGTGTAATTTGTATTTTCCTTTTTCCATTTTATTGTTAAATGGAGCTCTGCTCTTACTTCTAACGTACAGCGTATTTTCACTCTTCTTATACAGTTTTAAAGGATTAAGGGAGTCCCTTCTTTTCTTCGACATGTTTACATCAGTGTGACTTTCACAGTTGCCATTAAAATGTTTACGTCTTCCATTTTGTTTTTCACTCTCCACGCAATAAAACAAAGGTTCTCGGTTGCTTCTCTTTACAGCATATGTAGTCCTATGGCAAATTTTGCTTCCTCCTCTTAGTAGCCCGTCTTCATATGTATTGTCTGACCTTAACATAGTCTCTTCTCCGTTCGCGTTCGCATCAAAAAGGTTGTGTGACACCATTTTTGCATGAGAACGAGAGCTGGGGGGAATAACTTGATCATAATACACGCAGCGGTAGCACTTGGATGGGGGATAAAGGGGGCATGTCTGTCCTATCGGTTCAATTGTCTTTCCCCTTGCGGAGAAGTAATCATCTACTGCGATCTCCCTATTTGCGCGCAGTGCGCCAAGGCACTCGGTCATTTTGGGTCTTTTGTCAGGAAGAACGCAGCACAGGAAAAAGGAGTAAAAATTGTTTGCTCACTGAGAGTATTCTGTTCACAAAAGGCGACACAAAAAAAAAAAAAAAAAAAAAAAAAAAAAAAAAAAAAAAAAAAAAAAAAAAAAAAAAAAAAAACATGAAACGAGGGCAAAACGCGATTTACCACTATGTTAACAAAATGGAGCGTGTTGCAACTTGTCGTCCTCGCGCAGAACAAGCAGTGAACATCTCAAGGGAAGCAATCACGGGAATTACACCAAAAGTGAACGAAGAATACGATGAAGACGAACGAAAAGGGGAGAAAAAATTTCAGATTTTCGCTACATATGTAAATGTATTATACAGACGCATAAAACACACATACATGCGATCATGAGTATTAATATACTCACTTGATCTATACTATATCTGCGCATTTATCATGCATTCGCACACTTTATTTTTTATTCTTCCCACCCCTAAAGGCGTTTCTTACTGTCCATAAATCATATCAACTCGTATGGTTAAAACTTTTTTTTTTTTTTCCGTTTTATTTTTAGCCTTTTGGTGACTGCTTTATAGTTGTTGCTTTCTTTTTTTTTTTTTTTTTTGAGGGAGGGGCTTGTTTACAAATACTTGGCGTATGCATATATATCCATGCACATATCACTTATTATCAGTTCACAAAAGGAGATACGGACGAACTGCACACGTATAGCCAAATGCTGCAACAGTGTGTCCCGTATTGTCCAGCATATGTTGGAGACAAATATGAAAGGAACACATAAATGGTATAGCCCATATTACATTTTTATATTATCACACACGACAGCACGCAGCATTAAAAAATGTTGCACACATCACAAGGGACAAATAAAAGGGGGCGACTCAAAAAAAGAAAAAACTTACAAGAGCCAAAAAAGGTTTACATAAGCTTTGGCATCCATGTGATGTAAAAATATATACGTGTATTGTGTGCGCATATATTTGCGCTTGAAGAAGGGGTGGGCACTTACACTATTTTAATTAACACGTACGTAAAAATATACACGTATGTGTAAACATATATTACATGTACATACCCAGGGCTGAGGGTGTGGGGGGGGTAAAAATGTAACGTACACAATGAAGGCAAGATGCTTAAGGGCACATTGCTGGCATGCATAATTGTAGCGCTTTGAGAAAATGAGCTGTGCCCCTTATCACACAGCGCAAGTGTTGATCAAGGAAACGACGAAATATCAAACAAGCCGACTACATACAAAAAAAGGGACCAGAACAGAAGTTCATGTGTACCCATAAGTGCGTGTATATATGAACATGTATGCACGTACTTAATGCTCACAATCTGTTTACTCATATCATTTGGCTTTCAAGCACAGCACCCTCAAGAACAAAATTTCATGCATACACAGGCGCATTGAACTCAAGGGGGAAATATAAAAACAAAAAAAAAAAAAAAAAAAAAAAATTCCAAAGTCCTGGTTTAACCCAGTAATCGTCGCTCGGTAGAAAGCTTTCTGTACGTAAGGACGAAATGTAAAACAAATAGATGAAGCACAAAGGGCAAAACGTGCCGCTTAAAAGGTGCAGTTTAACGTGCCGTATAAATCTTGCACTTTAAAAATGTAAAGGGCAAAGTGAAGGGTTAACCCACTGCATGTAACCTCCATTTGCATATGTACATCACATACAAGGGTAAAAAAAAAAAAAAAAAAAAAAAGTCAAGCGACGGGCCTCACTGACGCAACGTACTTACAGTTCGGTGATGGAAATGAAACAAATGCAACCTGGAAATAACTCCACAATTGGTGAAAGTATACATGCAGGTAAGAACATGACAAGGCATGTGTGCATGTGTTACGCACAAGTGGGGAGATATACACATGCACGAACATATGTATACATTTATATAGTAATTCTAAATGGCGCTTAATGCACGAAATGTAGATAAAGGGCAGCTACGCTATATGAGGGAGAGCGCATTCGTGCATAGCGACAGGGAATTTTCACATTTATCTAAATGTTAGCGCCTGCTTGTCCTCACCATCAATTGCGTGTAGCATGCGTTCGGACATATGCGGGTCAAGCATTTTGTTTCCGCTTGCCCATATATATAACATGTGCATATATATTCCCTTTATAATGGCATGGGGATGAGCCAATTTTTTTTAAACGTTCTATGTGTGCAGGAAGGAGCAAAAACAAAATGCACGAATGTGTAGTGGAGCAAGGGCTTCGAGCTGAAAGAAAAAGGGATGCGAAAATGTAGTGTGTATAGGCATGCTGTGTGTATTTTTTTGTGTACGTGCACATTTGCATATAATTCCTAAACGTCCAGTCCAAATGTGGGAACACCTCTATATAAATGAGGGGTAACGCGTAGTACAGGGGAAAAAAGAACATTCGTGAAACAAAAATGGACGGCACCATTTGGCGCTTCTCAAAAGGAGGGATGAAAATACGCGGAATGTTTAGGCCCTCCTCGGGGGAAAAAATGAACAAAATTATATTAAGTGCGGGAAACGCAGTTCTGCTTTAGCGTCGATTTATGCATTGGGCTTCGCTATGTGTGTTTTTTTTTTTTTTTTTTTTTTTTTATTTCTTCACATATGATATTACCACTCGAGCATTCCGCTGATGAGGAACATAACCTGAAAACGCATTCCCCCCCAAAACAAAAAACACTATTCCCCCTTTAGCAAGGTTTGCGTCAGGCATTACTATCCTGATGCTGTCCATGTAATTCCACTTTCCCCTATGCACATGTGGAAAGAATCGAGGAACAGCTGAATTAACCCCCTTCCCAAGGAATGCACACATGTAGAGGGTTATTATGGGGGGAAAAAAAAAAATATATGACACACATTTTATGTGCATACCACAAAATTAACCACGTTGTGATGTGTACAAAGTGTCCATGAAATGTTCTCCGCATCCGTCCCCTGAGGTTAAGAAAAAAGCAGATAGTGATGATTAAGTAGTAGGGTTAAATATCTATCCCTTTTTTTTATGTCCATTATTTTTGCGAAATTGAAAAGACAACCGTATGTGGACAGCTCACGTGGCGCGAATGTTTTAAAGTAGAATGAGTGCCTACCCAGTTTGCAGAGATACAAATGCATTTGTCATGTAGTTCCTATGCTAATGAACTTCGTTTTGTTCTTTATATATATAATTATTTACCCCCTTGCGCCTGCTTTAGCAGCACAGTGTAGACACACACACTGCAATTTTTTTTGCGGTAAAATGTGTACTTCTGTACTCATAACATAAGTATATACTTATCTGCACATAACATGTATGTTGTTAAATTTATTTATTTTTTTTTATTCATTCCAGTGGTCCATTTAACAAATGCTGCTTAAACAATATGTGCAGAGAAAAAAAAAAAAACAAAAAAGAAAGGCCCCAAGCGGAGGTGCTTACATGGTGGACATACAAAAAGGGAAGTGTACTATTTATAACTTCAAAAGGATAAGAAAGACAAAATAACGAATCGGTAAAATGATGTGGTAAAGTTCGAAAAAAGGCAAGGGGCAAAATATATGCCTCCAAAATTTGATTCCTCCCAACAAGGCCAAAATAGCAAAGATGGAAATTTTAAATGCGGTGTTTATTCTTTTTTTCACTCTTTTGAGTGAGCTACCTGGTGGATGTGTACCCAGTGGCTTCACCCACATGGTGCTTAAAATGGTCGCATGGAGGTTGAAGCCAACTTATGCACACTTTTATCCTTTTAAACATTATAGCCACTTCTTGTATGTCCGCGGGAGGGAGCACGAGCACCCTGTTTAGGAGATCTGTCCGATTGGCTTAAGTCTATTGAACTAGCAGATTGCGATGAATACATTACAGTTCCCTCTGAAGAGGAGCCACACTGTTGGTTATAATTCATGCGCGAGTGTGTACCCGTCATGGTCTTGTTACGCATTCTGCCAGATTTTTTTTTGTGTGTCCTCGTTTGTTTAGATGCCTCACGTTTTGTTGACTTGTTCACACGGAAGGAGCCATTTCTGTTATCGTCTTTTTGAGACATGGAGGAAACACTGCTCGTGTCAATTAAGGAAGAGGAGGATGACGAGGAAGCTCCTTTTCCCCCCTTTTTGCATTTGCTTTTTTTCCTGCGAATATTTAGGCGCTTCTTAATACCACTCAGGTTGATGCTTTGTACTGCCACTAAAAATGAGTGGTATATTCTAAGGGCCAGGGATAGACACACGAAGAAGAATTTGATAAAAAATGGTAACAGTGGAATTAAGGCAGGTGCGAGGATAACCAAAATGGCAATTAAGGCAAATTTCTTTATGACATTTTTGGTTTTATTTGTGTAATACTGAACACATTTTTGAAGGTTAAATAGGTAGCAAAAAACCTCAAGGTTACACTTGCATGTATCGCTATCAGCATCTTGAGCAACTTCCGGTGCGTCGTCGTATTGAGTTATACTAGATTCGGCTTCCATTTCTGGCACTGGTACGTCTACCACGTGCACAGTCTCTTTTGAAGTTAATAGGAAGTCTTCCTTGGAACACTCCTTTCCATTCGAATCGCGAAGAACTGCCTTACACATGGTTTCTATTTCTTTATTTATTAAAAATTTGATAATAAAATAAAAGGCGTAATTCTTGTTAGCCTCAATGAATGCTTTTACAGGACTGATGGGACCAAGGTGAGTAGCTAGCTTCCCGGTGTCCTTATCTGTGCAAATGACATGGCAAGAAAAGTTTGAGCCCACAGTGGCGCTGTTGTTCCATGTATGCACAATTAAGACACAATCCTTCGACTCCGATGCGTTTGAAGAACAATTCTTTGGAGTAGTAATATGAGTAATGGTGGCAATAGAAATTGGCCTAATTTCGTACACCTCCAGCGCACTCGTTTCGAACTTAATCTCCACTGAGTGATTTCCATTGAATTTATATTCAATGAACTGCGTATGTGCAGCTGTCCCTTCGTTGTAAAATACTTTATTATCTAAATCGTTGACATCGACTTTTTTATGATTACTATTAATTTTATCTTTCAAATGGTCAGGCAAAGTGGATTGTTTGTATATCCGCGTCTGTGCTTCCGATGCATATAAATTTTTAATTTTATATTTTGAAGCCCCATCTGAATTCATGGCTGCTTGGTGCGCATCATAATATCTTTGAAGGTTTACAGAAATGCAATGTCCAGGAGGGGCAGCACAGAAGTTCCCATTAGCTGCTCTCCATTTAGTTAGAGACACTCCAAACTTATCACATGTTTTGCCACTCAAATCGAAAAGATACTTAGGCATCATGAGAGCTTTTCTCAAGCACGGATGAATTACGCTACACATGCCATGATAATCGCATCCTTTTAGCAGAGGAGAATTTTCTTCTAGGCCACAATTCCTAGTAACATCGCTAGCTAAGACGTCTACGTCGTTTACAGGAGAAGAAGGAATGAGAATATAATCATTTGATAAATTGACTAACGTGTTTTTCCCATGAAATTCGCTCCTGAGAAGAAGCCACAAGTCGAAATAATCATCCCTAATTTCAGTTATGGAGTCATTCATTTCATATTTCTTTTCCTTTGTAACTAAATCATATGTCTTATTTAAAACACTGCTGACGTCATCATAAGAATATTCTTGCACAGTAATATCAACTTGGGTATTAAATATTGGGGGATAATCTATATCATACACAGCATAGTAAGAAAAGTCCATGATGGCACAGTGTCTACTGTAAACGGTGGCCGATTCAGAAAAGAACATGTTGAAATAAATGCATTTCAATTTTGACCTCTTTATATCTTTATTATCCCTAAACAAGTTGTATGATTGGCATGTACATGCTTCCCCCTTTATATATTCAAGAAAATGAGGTGGGAAATCTCCATCTGGGTTATTTATGTCTTCTATCCTGCGCACGTTACATGTGGAGGTGTACCTCTTAATCTCCCAATCTTTGTATTTTTTAAACTTTTGGTGATTAAAAACGTCCACTACTTCTGTATATTTGAAGGGGATGTCTTTCATATATTTCAGGTAATACAAAATGGTCACGTAATCTCTTCGAATAGTTAAGAAATATCCCTTTCCATCCGGCCTCAGTACCTTCAGTCGTAACACCTACGAGGACATGGGGGGGATGGGTTCAGGGGATAACACACACGTGTAGGCGATTCTGCAGAGATACCTTCCCCTGTGCGCGATTTTTACACTCACCGAGTTGTTCGAAACGTCTAACTGCCCAAACGCAACCATTCTACACGTTGAGTCGTCTGACGAAGATGTGCACACTTTCTTCTTAGCAAAGGAGTGCGCCACCTGAATGAAGGGCGCTCTCTTGCCGCCATCCTTCCGTTTGTGCCCTCCAAAAATTGCGCAGCACAGGAGGACGAAAAATTGAAGTGTCCATGTGGGGTTCATTTTGGCCGAGCCTTCCTCCTTTTACTTCTTCACCTAGTTTTCACGTTCTATCATTAGGGGGGGCGACTGTAGGCAGATCCACTGTTCGCGCGTGCACATGAGGGATATATCTGTCTGTATGTTTGCCTCAACGTGCGCACAGAGGTGAAGGGGGACACCTCCGTGGCCTCACCTCATGACCTCCACATACGCACGCTTCGTCCGTTTATGTCTTTTCCCCCAAATGTAGCATAATATAGCGCTGCGTGGGAGGGGTCGATTGGAGGACATTATTTCTAACTATTCATCACAATTTTTTTTTAAAAAACATATTCCATTGCTTTGTCCCATTTTTGGCATAATTCTTCCCACTAAATTCTCTCCCTCGCGTTGTCTCCCTTTTGCATTTTCTCCAACGAGGGAATTTGTACCTTTGCACATCTACACGCAGCATAAAAATGCCTCACCCCAGGTCCAACTTGTGCACTTTTTTTTTTTTTTTTGTTTTTCGAAAATAGGTAGGCAATAAAATTAGTAATAGACACGATGTGGTGATTCAACATGATGACTACTGGTAGGGATGAAGATGCTGCTTTTATTGTTAATATAGTTTTGTCGCCTAGAGGATGACGGGAAGGCCCGTGTTTTCTTTTTTTTTGGGGCGAGGGAAGACATCACACTTAAAACGCTTTGTTAACATTGCGCATATGTTGCATAGGGGGAAAGAAGGTTAAATGGTAAACACAAAAAATAACGCCCCACCCATGAAAATCCTTGACCACTTTGTTGTCTGTTCAAATGGTTAGTGCCACTGCTGCGTTGAGTAAAAAAAAAGCACCTTGTGGAGGCGTCGCAGTTATAATTTGTACCTATTCGAACGCTCACAGGGCGGATAAAAATCGACAAGGCGCACACTGTTGCAAAAACGATGCTCGTGAAATGCCTCATTGTTAAGCTGGTTAAACAAACTTAAAGTGAAACACCCGGTTCTGAGTCCAACGAATAACGCAAGAGCTCCTCTGTGTGATAGGGACATAGCAGAGCAGTTGTCGCATATTTTGCACACGTCCGTTGGGTACACTTCCCCCAACTACAATTGCGGACATTGTTCTTTTAGTTTAATAAATTGTACGTGGGACACAAGTTAAAGTGGAGAGAAATGGTGGAAAACACATTATAATGTTAAGCCATAAATCATAATGCTGTTGAAGCAAAAAGCACAATGCAAATCTGCTTGCAACAAGCTGCTTCGTGCCCATGCTGTTGCGCGTCTGCACGTGGTAGGTACTAGTGAGTATGCCCATTCTTGTGCGTATTAGAGGAATGGGTAAAAAAAAAAAAAAAAGGGGGCATATGCTTTATGACGTCTTAATTATAGGTGTCTGTGTAAGTAAGCGGTGTGGGCACATCAGTGCACTAGCACGCGTCCACGCCGCTAAAAAGAGCGACAAAATGCAACTGCCCACTATATGATCAAGGGCTTGGGGATATCAGTCGCATCCGCCGCCCCCTTATCAATTGGGCTTATGCCAGAAGGTGCCTTTCACACGCTGTTCACGTGCGTGGGGTTATAAGTCTGGCCACGGCGCCATCTGCCAGAGGGCAGAAGAGAACAGAACAGTCACACGTTATAGTTGATGTGGTTTTCATTCGGAGCGTAGTTAAAGAAGAGGTAGTTCACTCCCTCGTCCAAAATGATGAAGGCGTTTATGGGGATGAATCTTCCCTTGTAGGAAAAGAATTGCTGAGTAGCCCTAATGTCTAAAATGACCTCTAACAAGCTATGCAAAAAGGAAATATTCAAAACGTTAACAGTGGTCTGGATTATAATGTTTGTCATGGATGGATTATCATTGTAAATGATTAAAGTGTATTCTTTGAGTTCATCTGAATGTTCACTTAATTTGGGAGTGACGTCTGCATGATGCTGGAGAATGCTGTTTCCAACTTTTCTGTACTCATAATATATATATTTATCTACAGCGCTTCTGGAATATTTTGTGATGAATTCATTTTGGGATAGTTTTAATTTGATATCATCTACATCTGTTAAAGATGGTTTGTACAAAATGAAACCGTATGGTGTCAACGAAGTTGCATTCAGCATTCGCTCTGTTAACACATCTTCCATATAATTGTAGAGCGCTTCATAAATTTCCTTTTCGCTAAATATGATATTGTTGTATGGTTGACTATTTAGGATAATATCCTTTTTGGAAGAAAAAAAGTTGGCAGTAGAAATTATGGATAATTCTTTTCCATATTTGTTTTTGGTAACAAATTGTTCATGTGAAAACAGAATGTGTTTTTCAATAAAGCTGTGGATGTTTTCTACGTCTTCTATGTACTTGTCCATTTTGCTATTTGGCTTCATTTGTTCTATTTGGAAAATTCCACACAAATCTTCCACGTACATAATTAGTGAAATTTTTTGCAGTAGGAATATGAAGTAATCCATGTCCACTTTGTATTTGTTCTTCGAGCTCGAGGCGAATTTGAGCATGACCGTGTCTTTGTCCAGATACTCCTGGAATATCATCTCTTCGTTGTAATTAATGTTCTTCAAGTAGTTATCTAAGTAGTTTAGGTTTTTGCAATAATCCACCGTTTTCCATACATGTACATTTTTAAAAAAATAAATTAAATACTTGACGTTTATCGCTTTTTTCCTTTTACGCTTGCAAGGTTTTCCAATTTTGCTCTGCAGTTTGAGACACTCCCCAGAATGTTCGTCGCTCTCATTTACGTTGTTCTCGCTTTCCGCTTCCTCTCCCCCATCTGTCGCACTTCCTCCTTGGCCCTCGTTGGGATCCTTCGCATCTGATGAGGACTCCTTCATCACATTCTCTTGCTTCCCAAAAAAGCCCAACTTCAAATTCACGCTGTCGCTTTCGTCCATGTCCTTTTCGTATAATTTCTTCCCCTCAAGGTCAAAAAGGTTCATGTGCAGCTTTTTCGCATTGTAAAAGTCTTCATGGTTGAGAGGGCTTTTCAAAGGAATCCAGTCACTGTTTCCCATGATTTTGTGATTCGCGAGGTTTCCACCATCGCCGCTACATCCACCGCTGCCACAATTATTATTTCCTCCCTTGGAGTCTGTGGAGAAAGTCTCCAGCTTAGGCACCATGAAGTGGCCCAACTTGGGGCTTCCCTTATTCATCAGGTGTATAGAATTCACTTTGGAAGGATTAACCGACACCATAATTTCCAAGTCGTGATCGTCTTTGCCTTGGTTACTGTACGTGGGGAAAAACTGGTCTCCTATTCGGTACGAGTTTATGTAAAATATTTTCGACTTCACTTCGTCAATGAGTACGTTCTTAACATCTTGCATGTCTTTCAGGTCCACGGGGGAGGCGTTGTAGTATATGTTTAGTGCGTCTACATCTGGGTATGTAAGCTTGTCAGTAGTGGCCTCACTTCCGTTGTTGTTGGTGGTGGTTCCGTTGTGTGATTCCTCTGTGGTGGTGGTAGTGTATTTGGTGGTTTTGCTGGACGTTTCGCTGGTGCTTAGACCATGGTCGTCATCCATGCCTCCCTCAAATTCACTACCAAGGCTAGGTCCGCTTCCCCCACCGACGACGCCACTTAGAGTTGCATTGGCGGATGCGCTGCACGACTTCAAGGGGGGGAAGTACCTGCTGTTGTGGTAGTAGGCCGTCGTCTGAAGGTCCTTACTATCCAAAACTTTCACAGACTTCTCTGAGGACATTTTTCCATTCTTTTTAATATAATCCAATTTCTCCTGCAGAAGTATTAACTGCTCCAGCAAGTAAGAGGGAGTAAATTTCTCCAAGTATTCCGGGTTGTTCGACTGGGTAAAATATCCTTTCATACTGTATGTGTACTGCTTACAGTAGCTGATCATATTGTTGTTGTAGGATTTACAAGGGCAAATAAGAGGTATGGTTTCTTTATTTATGTTTAGCAAATCTAACAGATTTTCAAAATTTGTGGCGCTAAGTTCGTATTCTGCATTACTCTTGACAAGCATGACATTGTTATGGAAGTGGAATGACATTTTCTCATACAATAGCATATCATTATTTGCTAGCTCTAATACATCTGTGATGCCCATGCAGTATGAGGCACACACAGATTGTGTCAACTTCTCAATAAAAATAATCGTTTCGGTTATATTAAACACTTTTAAGGACTTCATGATATTTAAGAGATCCTTGAAATTGCTTTTTACTGCATGTTCTCTAAAATCAAAGAAATTTAAGAATCCATTTGTTCCATTTTGTCCTACTTTAACGTACATGGTGTCTTTAAGATTCTCTGTTGCCTTTTGGTCTACCAAGTCTTTCTTTGTTTTCATTTTTTTGCTCTTCATTTCTTTTTTTTTGTGTATGGGTCTGCTTTTGTTGCTTTGTCCAAGAGTATTTTTGTCCTCCAGCAGTTCGTTGTTTTTGCTTTCGCTCGGCTCTAGATAGTCTGCCACTTCTGGAAACTTGTTTACCAACGGGTTTGCGGAGTTATGCTGTGCCTTATTGTTCTCCGTACCGGTTTCGCCATCCACTTGTTCTATCTCTTCCGATTCTTCTTCCTCGTCCTTATCGCCTTTTCCCCCTTCCAGTTGCACGCCCTTGGCGGTTGGCGTGTTGCTTCCCAGTTTGAACATGTAATACGGGTTGTAATAGGTATAAGAAAAATCGATGCCTTTTTTTTCATTTTCTGTTGGTGCCTTGTCAGTTGTTTCCTCATCATCAACGTTTTGTCCATGAATTTTTTTATCCTTATGGTCATATTTAGACTTATTGTTTGGTTCATATCCTTGGTAAGGTAGCTGATGCTGCAGTTGCTCATCTTCGTCTGGGTCTTCATCATCGTCGTCATTATCCCCATTGCTTCCTTCCTTTATTTGATATTTTCCAGTCTTTTTTTTCCCCCAGCATTTATTTTTACTTCCCTTTCTGCCTGACTTCTTTTTAATGTTGTCGTACATTTCCTTCATTGCGTATTTGTATACATCGTATGACCCTTCCTGGTGTGCCCCCCTCTGCATGTCCCATTTTTCATGTGCTGGTTTATACTCCTTCTCACCGTCATAGTAAATCTTGTCATCATAGTAGTTGTATGGGCAGTTCTTATCATCTGAACACACCTCGGCATATTCGAAGATGTTGTTATGAAAAGGAAATGGGGGTGCAGCGTATGGGGTGTTAAAGTAATTCATGTAGTTTGTATAGAAATTCACTTTAAGTTCTCCATTGGAGTTGTTATTTAGTTTGATGTTTTTCATGGCTAGCAAGTTTTTGAGTTTTTTTCCTACGATTTTGATTTTCTTTTTGTTTTCCACATAGTGATGGTCGTCATAGTAGGGTTCGTCGTGTGCGTCGTCTTGGTAGTATTTGTCGTACTCATACTGCCCATCGTGATGGTGGTGATGGTCCGGGTTATCGTGGTGGCTTTTTTCGTCGTATTCGTACTGCCCATCGTGATGGTGGTGATGGTCTGGGTTATCGTGGTGGCTTTGTTCGTCGTATTCGTATTCCCCATCTTGATGGTGGTGATTGTCCGGGTGGTTGTGTTCGTCGTATTCGTATTGTACATCGTGATGGTCTTCATGGTGATGATGGTCCTCATCGTAGTGCTCATCGTGATTGTCCTCATGGTGGTGATCGTGCTCACCCGGATCCTCTGGCGCATCGTATTCCTCACCATTTTCGTAATCCACATCCTCCGGGTATTCTTCATTGACACCTTCGTCGTAGTGATGAGGATATTCAGGCGTCACCTCGTACTTTTCGCTTTGATCATAATGGGTGGGTTCTTGAAACTCCTGGGTGTCGTAAGGGGCGTTGTTCTCAGCGGGGTCGTCCTTCTCCTGAGGGTAGCCGTCTTGTGTGGAGTCATCCGTGTGTTCATCTTCCCCCCAGTCCACCCCCTGCACCACCGTGTCATCATATTTGGGATGCACCAAATTACTATGCAAGATTAAATTAATCAAATTGAGTCCCTTCTCGTAAACACTCTCAAAATGTTTCTGCAGGTTTTCCTTGCTGAGGGACTCTACGTCCACGTACACTTCATTTAAAACCCCAGAGAGGTGTAACACCCTTTTGTCCACATCATTGAAAGTTACATAAATGCTATAAAATTTAAAAAAGTGATCCAAAAATTTATCAAACTTTTCTGTATCTGTGGGGTGCAAGGTCATATTGTTTATATTTTCTAATGCACCTTGTATGTCGTCTGCATTTTTATTTTCCGTATTATCAATAAAGGTGCTTTTTAGCAAAGCCAACAAGGTAGCCCTTTTATTTTTGTCGTCATCGATTGTTAATGCATTTTGCCAGGAGAAAAGAAAAAAACAGAATAAAATGGAGAGTACAAAAAGGGGAGTTATTCGTAGCATGGTCACTAGAGGTTTGGAAACGAAAGTGTAAAGTGTGCAGATTTAAAAGGCGCAACGAGGACGCAAAGAGGGTAAGGACGTAAATATATTGTTAACTTGTTTGAAGCTAATTTTTTCCTTTTTTGTACCCATTATGGGTTCGTACATTCGGAAAAACGGTTAGCTCAGTTATTGTTTGGTTTATTTTGTTGTATTTCGCCGCTTAGCCTTTAGCTGTTCAGCATTTTTGCTTTTGAGCATTTCACTTAGAACAGTTCTCAAGTGCATTTCCTTCCTTTCACCTTACTTTGATTCCACTTTATTGGAACGGAAATTTGCAAAACTGCGCATATCCAGCCAAAAAAAAAAAAATTCACCTTAAAAATGTTCACCCTTTGACATTAGACTACACAGAAGGAATTGCTTTTAGATATTTATTAGAGGGAAACTGGAGAAAAAAAAAAAAAAAATAATAATAAAATACAGTGTGCGGATCCGAGATAAGAATTTTTTTTTTTTTTCTCGTGTGTTGATGTGTGACTTGATCTGCCTTTATGTGTGCCCTTTTTTTTTTTGCATCTTCCGAGCCTGATAGGCAGGTGTGTGAGATCATTTGATAACCATTGGGCAGGGAATGAACTCCGCAAAAGGGGATATGTTCATCTCTCTCTCTTGTTGGGCAAACAGGCAAATTGAACGGAAAAGAAATTACCAAAATGAATAAGGTGAACAGGTGAAACAAAATGAAATAACCCGCATGTATCAATTTATTACACCCGAGATAAAGCGTAATGTGCATATATAATAGTGCGCAAAGAGCTAAATTGCATACACTAATTGAGAGCACTTTTATTTCCTTCCATTTCATGCGATATGTGTAAATCTTCCACTAGTATATTTCATTTTTCGTTTCTGTTTCCTTTACCTTTTTGCTTTTCAAAATTGGTCCTTTGTGTTAATTTGAGGAAGGGTGTGATACGCTGTTCCAGTTCGTTTCAACTTTTTTTTTTTTTTTTTTTTGTTATACACATTAAACGTGAAGTGAAAAAAAATTACTTTTTCAGAGTTGCAAGCACGTAGCAGTGGGCCAAAATGGGAGGAACAAAAAAAGCATCAGCCATTGCAAGGAGTATACATTTTTTTTTTTTTAAAGTTAATATTTGGGGAAAGCATAACCATGCTATATGAGTTGGCTTATGAGTAGGCAACAATATGAGGCATGAAAAAAAGAGCCCATTTTAACTGTTCCAAGTTTATCAAATTGGAAGTAAATTAAGGTACACTTTTGGCGCAAATTTCTTTCTGTTGTAATAGGGATCCTCCTCCTGGTGTGGAACGCCCAAAACGAGGTTGCTAGCTTTTTTTTTGTCTCCCCATTTTAACATTTTAAAATGAATAGACAGGACTGCTCCTTTTCCAGTTAGTACTTTGTTCACCAGAGCAACAAACTACACTTTTTTCCTTCAAGGGTGTGTGACGTAACACGACGTATATACACTTATTTACAAACCTTTTTGTGTGCACATATTTGCGACTGCCTTGAACTGTCCTGAACAGTTTGTGTGCAAAAGGGGAACAGTGTCCTAAATGTTTGTTCTTTTTTTGCTTCTTCTTCAAAGGAATTATTACCGTTGTTACGCTATTCATTTTTCTGTCCCATTCAATGCTTTTCCGTTTTCCATGCTCCCTTTTGAACATGTCGCAAATGGGTCTGCTCAACTTGGCCTGCCCTAACGCGCAAGCGGAATTTTGGCGTGCAATGTTTTCCATGCACAAATTAAAAAAAAAAAAAAAAAAAAAAGCCATAATAACTTCACACAGTAAGGTAGAGCAATACACAATTAAACAGAACTGATCATTTTGACATAAAATCAGTGTTTCCCCTTAACCACAACATGTTTACACGCGTTATTCCCACTTTTACCATTCCTATATAAGGTCATATTCGTTGGTGCCAACTGGTATGCAACTTTTTGGGATGTACTTCTCGTCATTCGAAGGAGTTACCAGTAATAAAGTATATATGCCCCTTATTTCATATCCTTTTTGTTTTTTTTTTTTCATCATACGATGACAAGGGTTTGCCTGGTAACTGGGGGCACCGGTTTGCTAGGAAATAGTTTACGGGAAGTAATAAAAAAGGAAACCCTGCACTTTGTAGAAAATGAAAATGAGATAATTGTAAATTCGGAGGATAACAATGTAATTAAGAAATATATTTTTTTAAGTTCCAAAATGTGTGATTTAAAAAATTTTGATGAAGCGCAACAATTTTTCGAAAAAAACGAAATTACGGATATCATACATTTTGCGGCATATGTAGGTGGTCTATACGCGAATAAAAACAACAACCTGCAGTTTTTGGTAGACAACTTGGAGATTAATTTAAATGTGGTTAAACTGTGCCACAGGCATTCGGTATGCAAAGAGAAAACAAAAAAAAAAAAGTCATACGGCAAGTGTGCTCGTGCGGTTGTATGTACCTATGTATATATATGCACACGTGAATGGAGCGAACCTCTACATGCTCAAGTGTGTTGTCCACTTAATATATGAAAATTGGCACACATTGCTTAAAGAGCTCGTCTCAAATGGGGGAAAATATGTGCGCACAAAACCGTTGTCTAGTCTAGGAAAACATATAAAGACATGGTGAAAAAAATATAATACCGATATCCGCGTGGAGGCTTCGTCTCTTGAGAAAAAAAAAAAAAAAAACTC
Source organism: Plasmodium fragile (assembly GCF_000956335.1). Taxonomy (NCBI): domain Eukaryota; phylum Apicomplexa; class Aconoidasida; order Haemosporida; family Plasmodiidae; genus Plasmodium; species Plasmodium fragile. Next base: position 51,539 of record NW_012192634.1, on the reverse strand, counting down.
TCCTCTTTTTTATTCCAATGTTATTAGATTACGAGAGGAATATTCACTCTGTCTACATGTGTCTTCCCAGAAAAGTGCACTTTGCCTTTAACTGAAGAAGACATACATGAGGGAAGGTGCCACCTGAGCAATGAAGGATACAGCGTGTCAAAAAGAGTTCTAGAAGTGTTGGTCAGATTTTACAGAGAAAAATACAACTACGACTGGATTTGCATAATACCTACAAATGTATATGGAAAATACGACAACTTCAACTTAGCCTCTTCTCACGTAGTGCCTTCTATTATTCATAAGATGTATTTGGCAAAAGGTAGTTCAAAAGTGTTGCTACTTTTAAGAGATGGAAAAGCGACGACATTTCTGTCTTGAAAAACGGAACTTAAAAATGGTTACATGTGTATATGTACACATATACGCACACATATGTGTTTTTTTTTTTTTTTTTCCCTCAGTGAACAATACAGATGTACGGCTCATGGGCGATGGGACGGCTGTTCGACAATTTATTTACAACAAAGACATAGCCACCATTTTGTTTTACATCCTCAATACGTATTATTGCAAACATTTCAAGATAGTTAAGGATGAAATTTACAGCGTTATATTCTCCACTAATTTACCTTCAAACGGTACGCATATAAATGTGTGCTCACAAATATATATGCATGTACATTTTTGAATAAAATTTGCCCACAACAGTGTTGCTCCGTTTGTTACTTCGGCAGAATTAACCATTAAGGAGTTGGCGGAGAAAATAAAACATTTCCTAAAATTCGACAAAGAAGTATTGGTTCGTTCGTAAAAAAATATACATATATGTATATATACATGTATATGTACATATGAAAAAAGAAAACTGCTTAAAATGCCCTAAATGAACAAAATTTAACCCCCCTGTTGCTTAGTTCGACGAAACAGCGGATAACGGAATTCATCGGAAGGTTTCAACATAAGAACGAATGGGATATTGCAGAAAAAAAGGGAGTGTTTTTTTTTTGCTATACGAGTTTACTTTCACAGTGAAAATATATTTTCTTTTGTTTTTTTTTTTAGACATCAAGCAGCGACAAGTTAATGAAAATTTTGGATAACTCTTTCGCGTTTACTGACATAGACAAGGGTTAAAAAAAGATGCAAAAAAAAAAAAAGTAAAAATACACACTCTGTAACGTTGCTCAGTTTGTAATCGGAACGAACTGAAAGAGCGCATTATGAGCAGCCCCCTTCCTAAACATTATGTAACACATTTAATGCTCAATACAACATTGCAGGTTTGGAAGAAACGATCGAATGGTTCATTGGCGCGTACGAGAGCGTAAGAAGGTGATATTTCGGCTATTGCAAGTTTGCATACTCACCTTTCACACACATGGTGTTGTGTTATTTTTGCAAAATGTTTTACTCAGTTTATCCACCTTCACTGCAATTATGTGACAACTAACAAACTCTTGTAGAGTGCCAAAAAAGAACTGACGTGCGAGGGGTATTCCACACGCACATTTGTACTTTCCAAATTTATTTTGGACGGGAAAAATAAATAAATACACACATAAAACTGCATACACACCATCTTAACCGTTCCGTAAATGAAGCATACAACAGTATGCGAAGCATTTGTAAAAAAAAAAAAAAAATATATGCGGCTTTGAAGGATTAGAAAGAACAAGTAAATTCAAATAGGAGAGTTATACATATGCCTTGCATACGTGCACGATGTCTATGCTATGCGTACCACATATATCCTTTGGGACAACCTGAACCTGTGCTATGCTCCCCGTCTGAAGCTTAAACCGGTGATGAGTAAAAAAGGTGGCAGTTTTATTCAGTTTTCATTTTACAAGCGAATTGCGCAGCGCAGACGGGGGTGAAGAAGCTATTTTTTATTTTCCCCTCCGGAAGGAAACTCGCGACGAAACAAATTTTGTACATATTAACAAATTCACGAATGTGTATTTTTTCTCAAAATTGGCCCCTCTAACATGTAACATTCTTTGCTGTTAGGCGTAAAGCATACTTTTCGACTTGGGGGGTTTTCACTATGTGTAAAATTTTATTACAACTGGTAAAACAAGTTCCAATTTTATTCTATTAGTTTTTTTCTATTTTGCTAGCTTATCATTTACATGATCTTATCGCCCATAACAAAATTGCCCGTCCTGCACTGTCCATCCCTTCTGTGTGCAGCGTCTTTTTTCAAGCAAAAAATGCATTATTGTGTAAATTCCATGGACAGGAAAAAAAGGCACACCAGACTGTCCACCGCCGCGATGGCTTGTCATTCTGCATAAATGTACATATTTCACAAGTCGAAGAAAAGTAGAAAACAGTGGAAAGTAAAAATGTGACTGACGTTTTACGTGGAATAACTGGTACTACATTTTTTTCTCTCCATATAAGAATTATTGCTACTTTTTTCAACATGTGGACAGCTAACAAAAAGCACAGATAAATCCAACAATGGCATTTTTTTTTTCTGCCTTTTCACATTTTAGCGCAAGAAATGACTATACATTTTTTTCCCATAAAAATGCATGAAGGTAAAGGGTCCTACATAACACTTAATTGCTAAATTGTATGATACATAAATCGTGCCACAACTGGTGTTTTAAAACAAAGCGTAGAGAATTTTTTTTTTTTGTTTTTTGTCATCTTTTTCGTAATTATAACTACATGTGCGTGAACATTTCGTAAAATATTAATGTACACAATGTAGCACACATTTGTGACTGTATTAAAAATACAACCATTTTTTGTTATATGGTACATGTGGCAGTTGTTCCTCTTCATATTCCTCTTTTTTTTTCTCTCCTTCCGAGCTCTGCTAAGCCAAATAAAGATATTTTCACCAGCTGGTGTAACTTCGTTTGATCCTTCCCTAGGTGATTTACGAAAATGTTTACATGTGAGCGGTTTAAGCCTTTTTGCACCACGCATATTATATTACGCATGTACGCACGATTCAACGTATGGACTGCACGCTAGCGTGCATATAAATGTAAAAAAATTCACATCAAAGTATCGCTAAAGAGAGGCCCCTAGGAATGTAGGTCTTTTTGACCCGCCATACGTTTATTATCAAATCTTCATATATGTATTTATACAGGGCATATAATTATCCTCTGTGGTGCTATTATAATTTTCCTTCTTATGCACAGGTTCGTCCGTTCGTGTGGCTACTATATCTTACCATTATGATGTACGCGCTGATGCACGCGTTTCACCCTTGTCACATGTGACAATCTTGTGCAAGTCAACACAGTTGAGGGTCGGTGTTGGGTTCCTGTGCGCGCCTTCTTTAACAAGTATTAGTGTATATGAATCCACAAAGCTGACCCACCTTATACACGTACTTATATAGCCCATTTTCCGTTTAACCTGTTTTTATCCCATTATAAAAGCCAACGCCGGTTCACGAAACCCCCCATGGCTGCAAAATGGAAGATAAATCTTACGCAACCTTTCACAAGAGAAAAAAAACAAGAGCGAATGCAAAAGTAAGCAGAGAAAAAATTAAGAAGAACTTTTTAAGAAATGAAAAATTCGTCCGAGTTTCAAGTATAAGCAAAAGTTCAACGAAGAAAACATTTTTACATACCTTGTTCAAAAGCTTTATCAAGCCATACAATGAGAAGAACACAGCGTTTTACTCCATTTTGTGTATAATTAATAACATCTACAAATGCCACTACTTTTCGAAGCACCGCTGCTTGATTTGCAAGCCACTGCACGAAAGGAGCGCGTCCGTTTTGCAGGGTGGAGGTGGTTACTATGATGGGTGTGATGGGGAGGACAGCGCGTCTGCGTCTGGCAGGGGTTCCCTCACCGCGTGCACCAGCATGTCCTCCATCACTTCCACCACCGCGTCCAGCACTGCCACCGTCACCTTCCCCTATGACATATACTACAACTTGCGAAAAATCAACTTGATTGAGTCTGGAAAACTGAAGAGCAGTGGGAGCCGCGGCACATCAGAAGGGAGTCGCGAAGCGGGTGAAGCAGCGGGGACCCACTGCGTGCGGGAGAAGGAATGTTCAGAGGCAGAACCGAACACAGGGTTGTTACAGTTGGACCCAGAGAAAAGGAAAATAGGGGAGGGTGGAAATGAAAGCGAAAGTGAGGCCAAAAATGGGGCCGCACGTACAGTGACCACAGGGGTAGTTAATGCCCCCTTTGGAGAAAAAAACGCACGCGAATGCCCCCACCCAGAGAACAAAGCCAATCAACAAATGGATACAGCAAAAACCAATGCCTTAAATAACAGGCCAAGATCAAGCGCAGGGGTGGTGAGGAAAAACGTTTCCGTTACCGATAAGGAAGTGTCCCCAATCTGTGGACCAATTCAAAATTTTATAAGTCAAAAGTTAAACCTTACAAATGTGCAGCACTACTACTTCCTCTCACACGGCAAGGAACAGTTTGAAGATTTGTACAATTTGGGGGTGTTCGAAAAGATAAATATATTCGACAAAATTTTACTGGACTTAAACCAAACTGAAATACACCCTAATGTGTTAAGGACGGGAATTTTTTTTAACAAATATTTGAATACGACCCACAATGACAGGAACGTAGATTTGCTCACAGCTCTCAAGTCTTTTATTAAAGACTACTCTCTCCCTCCCTACGAACCCATTAACAGACACATGAAAGTTGTGATTGACAAAGAAATAAATTACATCATAATGTGCAAAAAGCATAGCATCAGCATGGGGGAAGTTATTAGGTGGTTTAAAAATATGATTACGGAACATATAGGAAAAAATATCCTTGAGAAGACGAGGGTAATAATTATGAACAATATTAATAATTACATAAGAACCAAAATTGTCATGCCTTCGATATACATTTCTAACTATGTAGCAGAGCACATCATTGCCCACAACGATATTTTGCTAATTTACACCTTTGATTATGATATATATTTGTCCATAGTCAAGGCGAAGAGAAGTGGGAAAAGGTTCGAAATTGTTTTAGTTGACTCAGAACCTTATAAAAATTCATATGATATTAAATTGTATACAAAACTAGGGATCCCAGTTACGTACACATTAATTGGCGCTTTATTTTACAACATAAAAAATTGCACCAAAGTCTTGCTAGGGATTGATGCTATTATACATAATAGTGTTTATGCCTATGTGGGTACGAGCATTATATGCATGATGGCTCACCTTAGTAATGTGCAGGTCTATATAGCTTGTGAAACGTACAAAATCAGTAACAAAATTATTATTGATAGTTTTAGCATAAATAATATTAATAATAACTTGGACATTTATAATTATATATACATGCACCACCATCCCCACCACAGACACCATAGTCACTACGACCACTACCGACATCAGCAGAGGCAACAGCAACAGCAGCAACAGCAGCAACAGCAGCAACAGCAGCATGTGGCCTCCCAAAAAAGTACCACCCAAAAAAATAAATGCATAGATCACGGGGTCATGTTTAACCGCAAATTAAACACATTCATAAATTCCTACTCTGATATAACCTCCAGTGCCGTCCTTTTTAATAATCACGAAATTGGTTCAGGAGGCGATGCTCCTTCCAAGCCCCTTATCAAATATTTCGCTGTAGAAGCAGGGAAAAAAGGGCCAGATGCCCTTTCCCCCTCTAGTAGCACATCAAACCATGCGCAGGAAAATGTGTACCCATTAGAAGTGGACCCACCCTCCTCCATTCGTGGTAACCCAAACGGGATCCTTCTCAAAGGAGATCTTAAAATGAATTGTCAACCGAATGAATCGACGGATCACCCAGGGGGTAGCCATGCAGAAGTGTTAAAAAACAATAACAATTCCTCGCCGAGTGGCTCCAATACGTTCCTCAAAGATGCAGACACTACGCGCAGCGGAAGGGACGCCTCCACATTGTTTCCCAAGCACGACGAACCCAAAAGAGAAACGCCCATTCAGACGAATCAGGAATATCCCAACGAGGAGGAAGAGGTATGTACTAATAAGAATAGCGAGATTGATATAAAGGGTCCCGGGAAAGAAGTCAAAATAGTTACCACTGCAAGTATGCTTACAAGCAGAAGCACGAGCACAGTAGGATCCACAAAGGGAATACTGAAAGTACCGGGAAAAACATCCTACGAAAATAAAAATGAAAAAAATAATTCCCTTTTAAGCAATAAACAGAATTGTGGAAACGTTCCCACTTATAGTAAAAATGTTGTTAAAAAGAATAGAGTGCTTTTTAACCTTAAAAGTGACAAAGGTAGTTATGCCTCCATTTTTAACAGCCACACTGTTGCCCATTCGAATAACTTGAGCGCGAACATTGAAGCCAGCGAAAGTGACGAAGAAAAAATATGCTGCAATAGCATTTGTGATTCTATTTGTACCTCCATTGGAAATATGAACATAAAAAATGTATGCACAGATACACATAACGAGACGAACCTGTTTAGTTCCGTCCAATCGCACATAAGCAAAATTAATTCCACCACGGACAAGTCTTTTTACGTTGCCAATATATGTAATGATGTCACACCGCTGAAGCACATCACCTATATCGTCACCGAGGTGGGCTTATACACGAGCGCAAACAGGAACGCATTAAAGGTGTTTGTTCAGAATAACCTCTAGCTCCTTTGCGCCTGAGTGGATGTGTTCGTCTTAACGTGTGCTCACGTGCACATTTGTGCGCATTAGTGTGCGTGTGCCCGTCCACTGTGTTTTGTCGTTTTTTTTTTTTTAGTGCCTCTCATCCCTTTTTTCACCCCTTATTGTTTCTTACACCTTTGCGAAAAAGGAGTCCCCAAAAAAAAAAAATATTCATTTTGTAGCTAACCCTTTTCTCGCAAAAGGGCAAACTGATATTCTCTGTGTACGCCATTTTATTTTGAATGATTCTTCCGCCCTGTTGTTTAAAATAACCCCAATCGGAAACGTAAGCATATGTATAAGCGCACTTGTGTCTTGTGTATGAGCTCCCACCTACACGTATTCCAGTGTTACGGATGTCACGTGGAAAAGGAACCATCTTAGCCACAGAAATTAGTCCCGTTTTGCGAGTATAAAATGTCTGCCCCCTTGCGCAGATTCCACGTTAAATATTGGCTAACAGGTGGAGGCGGCAAAAGTCCTGAAGGTCTTTGCGCATACGGCCTACGTCGTTGCGTCAGATATGTCCTTTGGGCGGCGCGCGCCTTAGTCTAATTTAAAGGAACAGCCGAACCCAATTTGTAGACACACACTTTTATGTGAAACAATGCACTTCAGCTGGCTTTGTACCTCTCGAATTGCATAAAGGGGAATAACTAACAAGTTGGCGCTTTTTAAGACTAAACAAGTTTAATAAGCGTGATGATCGCATGACCATCACATGACACGGAGTTGCTAAAGGCAACAGAAAAAAGGGCTTAAATTGGGAAAAAAAAATGTTTCTTAATTATGTGTCTACGTGAAAAACAAACAAGGAGATATGCACGCAAAAAAAAAAAAAAAATATAATAACAAAAAATATAACAAAAAAAAAAAAAAGCCTAACGATTTAGAAACCTGAGGTGGGAACTCCCCTACATTTTTCTGCTACGATTCATTCTACTGAAAATAAAAAATAGGGACATGCATACATATATGTGTGTGCGTAGGGGTGTAATTATGTACGCTGTCACACGAAAGAGCGTGCACACGCGCATGCACAGCGGCACGCGTTTAAACGTGCCTCCCCCCTCCCTCAGCTTTCAATGTCTCTTCGATAATTGGTAATTTTGCTTCTGTCCCTTTTGGAAGTATTTTTTCTCTTTTTGTCGCTTACGTCTGAACACTGCATAGCCAATGTAAAGGCAAAAAAGACCACGAGGCCTCCTAAGTAGTACATCAGATATTTTTTAAAATGGTCTATCAATTTGTTTAAAAATGTTTTGTTGTTTGTTCCGTGCCCAGGGGAAGCATGCATAAGTGTTGGGGGCATGCCTGAGGTGTTTTTCTGCTGATCACCATGTGGGTGATGAATGTGCCCCTGGTGTAGGGCTTCCTGAACATTAAGTTGAACGACACTTCTTAGCAGTTTCATGAAATCATTTTTAATATCATCAGGGATGTGTATATCTTCGTTTATTTTTCTGCAAAGTGGTGGGAAAAGAATCAGCGTAAAAAATGAGCATACTAGAGGAGAGAAAATCAGACAGTTGGGGGGAGGATAAACTGTGATTATGTGCACTAACTACATATATATGCCTATGTGCACACACATACACTCTTGTACATAACTTTGAATCGAGTGAAAGAAAAAAAAAAAAAAACCTACACGTTATTGTTGTAGGGTAAAATTGGGTTCTCTCTCTTCGGTATGGAAGCGCTTAAAACTGGAATTACATTTTGCGCCACGTTGGACAGGGGCGCACTTGTAGGCTGTCTCTGTTCATTATTATTTACATTTGGCGCATTCGTTTTTGCTTCTGGGTTATTATGAGCAGACTGGTTGTTATTAGCTTCTTTACCGCTCTGTTGTTTTTCATTTGCGTTATGCGTTTTTTGGTCGTGATGTTGGTCGTGCTTATCCCCCTCGTGATGCTCTACATGCTTGTTCTTATTGCTTCCATGGGCATTTATTTCTTTTTTATGTTTGTCTTCATTTTTTTTGCTTCCCTTTTGTTGTTTCCCAATATTTGTTTTGTGTGATGCCTTCTTTCCCGTTTCTTCTTCTTCGTCGTCGTCCTCCCCTCCCCAATCCTCCTCATTTTCCTTCTCATCATCTTCGTCGTCCTCATAATTTTCGTCATCATCGAAATCTCCTTTTGTTTTTTTTTTCTTGTCTTTTTTATCTTTTCCCTCTTTGTCTTCTTTTACATTTTTTTTTTTTTTGGAATTGTTTTTGGGTTCCCCGTCTTCGTCGTCTTCTCCATCAGGTTCATCGTCGTCCCCCTCGTCTATACTATCGTCGTCGAATGCGTCATCTTTGCCATCCTTTTTACTCTTCTCCTCATTTGATGGTTTTTTTTCACCATTTGTTTCCTGCACCGCATGTTCCTCCTGTTTCCCCTTCAAATCATCTTCTCCTGTGTCGTTTTTTTTTTCCTTCTCTTTTTTGCCGTCCTTTCCTGCAGGCACTTCGCTATCACTTGCTTCCGTTTGCGACAAGAAAGAGAAGTCTAGTAATATTGGGAAAAAAAAAAATTAATAAAATGTGCATCAATGCCTTTTAATTAGTGACCTGGGTTGACTCAGACATGAAATGGCGTTTTTTTTTTTTTTTTTTTTTTTT
>NW_012192634.1:34847-39631 GCF_000956335.1 Plasmodium fragile | reverse complement strand
TTTTTTTTTTTTTTTTTTTTTTTTTTTCCAATAGGTGCAAATGAATAGCGTCTCATAATGCGGTTATTAAAAAAAGTCTCTCCGCTGAAGTGTCATCAAAGCCGTTGAGCATTGTCTGTCCCTTTCCTGTTGTTACCTGTAAAATTGCTTAAATCATGCTTATCATATTTGCGTGTCTTTTTCCTTGATATTTTGGATGACTCGTTATTTGTTAAAAGATAATTCTGCTAAGAGAGGGGTGTGGTTTTAAGGGGGGAAGTGAGCAGTTCAGCGTGAGTACAGGTTTACGCACGTACACACGTGCACAAGTTAGAGGCCTCGTGCCCTCACCCACACATACACACACGAGTTGCTCTTTCTACAGTGACGCCGTGCATGTAGAATGTATGTTGCGATGTGGAAGACTAAACGGTGATTTTTTCGCGTTTAGATCCGCATCGCAAGGTGTGTAATATAATGCTCGCAAAAGGCAAGTCACACGGGAAGTCATTACATATATGTATATATAAGCATGCATGTACAAATGAAGCACAACAAACGTCGGCGCAACGAGACAATCTCTTCTAATCTTTTCGTACGTTCAATTTGGTTTTAGAATCTACATCGGAGCTAACATAGTACAGAATAGCCAAATAAAATATAATCATTCTCATTCTCAATTTTTTTTTTTTTTTTTTTTTTTTTTTTCTCTTTGAGCCGCTGTTTCTGTTCTTGGTCATTTATTAAAATGTTTTGTACATTGTCGCGTTATTCTGATAGGAATCATCGCACAGTTTATCTGAGGATTGCTCATTAAAACGGAAAAGGCGAAAAACGTTTTTCGTGGCGTGCAAAACCCTCTACACACATGTGCGCATAATGTACTTCAAAACACCTGCATATGTAAGGCGGAAAAACGCGTCATTTGTGATTTGTTTTCCACAAATTTCAGACGGACATTTTTTTGGCGTATTCAACGCGAATGTTTAAATCGTTGTCGGCAACAGTGCGCTTTGCGCGGGTATGCTCATGTGTACACTTCCTCCATGCACAAATCTGCATGAAGAGTTTTAAAGGTAAAACAGTTTGGCCGTAGGACGCGGGAATTTCTTCACGCAAAGAGGAAGGTTTATACACGTATTCGTACGAATGGGTATACGCAAATTGGCGTGTTCGTCTTGGTACATGGTACGCGTTCGCATACAATCATACAAACTTATATTTATATGTTTGCATGTTTAAGTGTGCGCATATAGACATCCCCAATCCACGATGCGAAAAAAAAAAAAAAAAAATAATAATAAAACGGAAGGGGGAGGGTTCCCCGCTGGCGACTTTTACATGAATGTCTGTTTTTAAAAAAAGTGACAGTTCACCCAAATGAACAAAGAAAAAAAAAAAAGGGGGGGTTGTCCATTTTTTGCGCTAATTTTGCAAGGCAAGGAGATGTAAAAAATGGACACTCGAGGGGGGTACGCGGTAGCAGACTAGGCACTATGCACAGCCTTCAAAACACTAATGACAAACTGAATCGCGCGTGTATGAAAAAACAAAAAAAATAATAATAAAAAAAAGGCTAACCAATAATCAGCGCCATGATTATTTTTTCCTCCACTGAAATAATTTTTTTGCTAACATGACCGCTCGGGTGAAGTAGTGATGTGCCTCTATCCATTCCACGATGTAATCGTAGCAGTACATGTCTCCATTATACCTGCGAGGGGGGTAAAAAAAGGGGTGGAAAATGACGTATATGCACTGCGCACAGATGGCCAATGACAGACTACATCACGCCAACGAGACAGAATAATTCTATCCTCAACATTGGACAAATGTGCGATCAGGGAGTACACAATAAGGAACCATGAAATGTGGCATATTCTCTTTTCCAAACATAAACACATGACAGTTGATCAGACACGTTCGCAGACAACTACGCAATGAGGTTTCTAATGACCATTCGGAAGTGATGACGCTATTACGTTATTAATACGCACCGATTTTTGTGCTCCCTTTTTTTTTTTCGTTTTTACCTAAAGGCGTTGCTTATTCTCACATCCTTGCTCGAGCTCAAAGCTTTGTACAGCAGAGAGTTGTATTTCTTTTTATGCACAGATGAGACGTATAGTATAACAGGCAGGGTTTTGATATTCATCAAATTGCACAACTCCTTGGCATTATCAATGTTGAAGGTGTAAAAATCGATTTTTATTTTATGGTCCGTGATTATTCTTTCAACTTCGCGGAAAACGGTAATCAGGTTGCTGCGCAAGGGGCGGGGATAAAGAAGTAAAAGGATAAGGGGGGGGAAGTAACGAGGGCTACAATGGTACACACACGTACACATGCATGCCGATGTGCACATGATTACTCGAGCACGCGCGTGTGCATCCCCCATGAGCCACATCCCAAACAGTACTTGGAGTCCGTGTCCCACTTGGCGTAGACATATAGAACCAAATCGACATCGGTCTTCAAATGCAAGAAATCCTGTAAATAATTTGCGTTTTTAATATTTGGCTTACTATCCAAAGCATACACTTTTTTTGAATCCTTTTTTTCTGTGGTTAGCATACGGTGAAATTCGTGATAACTTAACTCTTTGATTTCGCAAATGGCGCTTTTTAAAAGGGCATACAACAAAAGGAGCAAAACAAATTTCATTTTATAAAAGAGGGAAAACCAATAACACATATGTGGGCTTGCATAATTATTTGTACATGTACATATATATATATATGTGTGGGGAGCTGTTCAGATCCTATTGCGCGAGTGTTAATGGTAAATTGTGTGCTTGATAGTACTCAGTTAAACTGCAGTAAAAATAGCGTTACAGTTAAGCTTGACAATGGGAAAAAAAAAAAAATATATATATATACCTGGCAATATGGATGTATGATCTATCCATGTGGCACTATATACATAAATGAGTAGAGCAGAAAAATAAAACGCAGCCCCCCTTTTGCATCTTCAGACTAAATGGGATGCTATATATATGGGGGAAAAAAATATACAGAACTGTAAAAAAAAAAAAAAAAAAAAAAAAAAAAAAAAAAAAAAAAAAAAAAAAAAAAAAAAGCCTAACGATTTAGAAACCTGAGGTGGGAACTCCCCTACATTTTTCTGCTACGATTCATTCTACTGAAAATAAAAAATAGGGACATGCATACATATATGTGTGTGCGTAGGGGTGTAATTATGTACGCTGTCACACGAAAGAGCGTGCACACGCGCATGCACAGCGGCACGCGTTTAAACGTGCCTCCCCCCTCCCTCAGCTTTCAATGTCTCTTCGATAATTGGTAATTTTGCTTCTGTCCCTTTTGGAAGTATTTTTTCTCTTTTTGTCGCTTACGTCTGAACACTGCATAGCCAATGTAAAGGCAAAAAAGACCACGAGGCCTCCTAAGTAGTACATCAGATATTTTTTAAAATGGTCTATCAATTTGTTTAAAAATGTTTTGTTGTTTGTTCCGTGCCCAGGGGAAGCATGCATAAGTGTTGGGGGCATGCCTGAGGTGTTTTTCTGCTGATCACCATGTGGGTGATGAATGTGCCCCTGGTGTAGGGCTTCCTGAACATTAAGTTGAACGACACTTCTTAGCAGTTTCATGAAATCATTTTTAATATCATCAGGGATGTGTATATCTTCGTTTATTTTTCTGCAAAGTGGTGGGAAAAGAATCAGCGTAAAAAATGAGCATACTAGAGGAGAGAAAATCAGACAGTTGGGGGGAGGATAAACTGTGATTATGTGCACTAACTACATATATATGCCTATGTGCACACACATACACTCTTGTACATAACTTTGAATCGAGTGAAAGAAAAAAAAAAAAAAAACCTACACGTTATTGTTGTAGGGTAAAATTGGGTTCTCTCTCTTCGGTATGGAAGCGCTTAAAACTGGAATTACATTTTGCGCCACGTTGGACAGGGGCGCACTTGTAGGCTGTCTCTGTTCATTATTATTTACATTTGGCGCATTCGTTTTTGCTTCTGGGTTATTATGAGCAGACTGGTTGTTATTAGCTTCTTTACCGCTCTGTTGTTTTTCATTTGCGTTATGCGTTTTTTGGTCGTGATGTTGGTCGTGCTTATCCCCCTCGTGATGCTCTACATGCTTGTTCTTATTGCTTCCATGGGCATTTATTTCTTTTTTATGTTTGTCTTCATTTTTTTTGCTTCCCTTTTGTTGTTTCCCAATATTTGTTTTGTGTGATGCCTTCTTTCCCGTTTCTTCTTCTTCGTCGTCGTCCTCCCCTCCCCAATCCTCCTCATTTTCCTTCTCATCATCTTCGTCGTCCTCATAATTTTCGTCATCATCGAAATCTCCTTTTGTTTTTTTTTTCTTGTCTTTTTTATCTTTTCCCTCTTTGTCTTCTTTTACATTTTTTTTTTTTTTGGAATTGTTTTTGGGTTCCCCGTCTTCGTCGTCTTCTCCATCAGGTTCATCGTCGTCCCCCTCGTCTATACTATCGTCGTCGAATGCGTCATCTTTGCCATCCTTTTTACTCTTCTCCTCATTTGATGGTTTTTTTTCACCATTTGTTTCCTGCACCGCATGTTCCTCCTGTTTCCCCTTCAAATCATCTTCTCCTGTGTCGTTTTTTTTTTCCTTCTCTTTTTTGCCGTCCTTTCCTGCAGGCACTTCGCTATCACTTGCTTCCGTTTGCGACAAGAAAGAGAAGTCTAGTAATATTGGGAAAAAAAAAAATTAATAAAATGTGCATCAATGCCTTTTAATTAGTGACCTGGGTTGACTCAGACATGAAATGGCGTTTTTTTTTTTTTTTTTTTTTTTT
>NW_012192634.1:0-34167 GCF_000956335.1 Plasmodium fragile | reverse complement strand
ACAGAACTGTAAAAAAAAAAAAAAAAAAAAAAAAAGAGTACATATGCTGACCCTAGAGTGAAGAAAAAACAATACAAGATCGTTGCACAATTGTAATTTTTAAATACACCCAGTTGTGGGGCGCAACTTGGAGTAAATTGCACAGCGCCGAGGTGATCGAAAAAGAGGGAAATGCAGAACCCCCAGCGCGTTGTCATGTTCAAGGGCAGAGGGGCGTTTTCCCGCTAAAAATGAAAAGTAAAAAATAAACATTTCCATTTTTGCTCATTCGTTTGTCGCCGTATGCACACCTTTTACATTACCCCCGCTGGTTGCTAAATTTTGCTAAATTTTGCAAAATATAGCAGAAAAAAAAAAAAAAAAGAAAAAAAAAGTAGATATCAATATGAACAATGGCTCACTACATGTTTGCCTCCCACTCAGACGAAATCTAACTCAATGTTAAACATGGGTTTGTTTTTAAAAATATTCAAGTTCAATTCACTCATTCGTGATATGAGCGATTTCCTCTTTTTTAAATTCTCTTTTATATAACTGAGGAAGATAATTTTCGTTTGAATAATTCTCAACAATTGTAATTTCTTCTTATACTTTGCGGAGTTTTTTTCGTCTTCACTGAACTGAAGACTTAAAATATTTTTCAATTTTTCCTTGTCGTTTTCGTTTTCCTTCAAACATGCTATTACACCGTTGTACATTTTTATCTCCAAATCCTCATGAAACCCTTTGCAGATAAATATGAAATGGTTTAAAATTTTCAAGGACAGCGATCCGTTGAATAGAAAGTTTTCCGTGGAGTCACTTCCATCCCCCGTTGCAGCACCGGTTGGTGCACCCACTCCTGGACTTGCTCCTGTGTCTCCCTCGGCCTGTCCTTCTACCACGTTCAATGCACCTGTGTCGTCCAACATGTCTGTTTTAACTTCTTCCCGTTTGTTAAATAACTGTTTTTGTATCTTCTCCTGAGGGGATGTCTCTTTTTGTGTCCGTTTCTTCCCTTCACTTGTTGCATTTTCCGAGCTGTTGGAGGGGACCTTTCTTTTTTTCCCACTGGGAGCACTATTATTCGTGTCGATATTTTTTCGAGTGTTCTTCTTTTTTGTTCCTATTTTGAACGACACATCTGAGTCGGACGTTGAGTCGCTACTGGAGCTGTCTTCAATTCTGATGTACTTTTTATCCACATGGTTTGTCTTTTCGTCCTGCTTATTCTTCAACGTGGTACTTTTTCCATTACGGCTTCGCAAAATTGCACGGTAATTTTTATTCATTTCTTCGGAAGCGGTGCTTCTCCCTTGTGGGTCTTCCTCCGAATGTTCATCGGAAACTTTGTCCGAGTTTTTTTCCTCCTTGAGGTGTTTTCTCTTCACCCCTGCACTGCGCTTCAATGGTTTTATCCTACTGTCCTCATTTCTTTTTTTCCCCCCCTTCTTGTCTTTTTTGCCAGATTGGTCATTTTCACCGTTTGTCTGATTGGACGATAACCCCTTTGACTTTTCACTTAGGTGAATGCTACCCTCATCCAGCAGCTGCATGGACTTATCTGAGCTTCCCTTTAGTACGTTTTCCCCTGCCGCTGCGCGGTCTCCCTCTTTTGGCGCGCCACCCGTTGGACCAACCTCCGTGTCATCCTTTAGGTTAAACATTTTTTCGAAAAAGTAAAAATTATTTTGGTTCAACTTTTTAAAAGAAATAACGTATAATGTAGTAAAAAATATTTTGAAGAAGTATGGTAATATTTTTTCACTGTAGAAAATTCTAAAGAGCAATAAGTTTAACTGTGTGTAGTAGTTTTTAATGTTTTTTTTTTTTATATAGTAACTACGAAAGTTAGGGTATGTAATATAATTTTCTTGTACAAGTGCTGGTTTGTTAATACTATTACTATCCATTAGAAGAAGCAGAATAATGCTCGTTCGGACTGTATACAAGAGGACAGAATGGTTTGTTATATCAGCTGGTAATCTTATTTTCCTTTTTTTATTTTCCTTATGCACACAATTATATGTATCTGCAAGTTTGATGAATTTCTTAACAGATGAGATGACTTTTTTTAAAATATAATTTTTGTTTTCATTTTTTTCTACTAAAATGATGTATACAATTTTGTAGAAAATGGCCTTGTCGTACTTTAGGTTGAAGAGAAAAAGTAAACAGCTGATCAGGAAGCACAGGTTATCACTTTTCAACACATGATCGTTACAGGTAAGATTTTTTAAAAAGAAAAATTTGTACTCCTCTGAGGATGTTTTATGTCCACTTTTTTTGTCAATATAATTCTTAATTTCGCAATTTAATAAAAATTTAAATAAATCAATTAGCTCCTCTTTAAAGCGGTTAACATTTTTCAGTTTTTTATGTTCAAAAATTGTATCCTCTGTGCTATTCCGCTTCAAGTGCATTAGGTACATGTCTGCCTCTTTTATACAAAAGAGACAATAAATTTTTTTTAAAATTTTCAAGCACAGATATTTCAAATATCTCTCGTAGTAAGCATTTTGCATCTCCTTCGAGTACAAAAGGGAAAGTAGCTTGTTGGCAACGCTGTAGTAGTCCTCCACATTCATTTTCAGGCAACTGTCGTATAGTTTGCTCTTTGCATTGTTCTTGTTCTTCTGGGTAAAGATAAAATACAGTATGATCACATTGATGTAGAGCGAGGACACCTTTCGGCTGCTCGCGTGGCTGGGGTCGAAGAAGCTCACTTTGGAGGATGTCCCCTTGGACAGGATGCGCGACAGGTGGCTGTCGTTTGGGCAGGCCGCCTCCTTATCGCCTTCCTTTTCAGTTACGTTATCGGCCTCGTTATCTGCGTCCGCCCCGGTGAGAATCGCCAAGCTGTAGGCGTAAACCTCCTGTAGCTTGGCCCTGTCCAGGATGCACTTCATGCACGAGAAGATAATTTCTTTGTTGGAAAACTCGCAAAATAAAATATCATAAATGATGAATTTGAAATTGTAGTACAAGTTATTCTCCTTCAAAATGTTTTGAAGCAATTTTAAAAAAACATAAAAAATGTTCTGATACAATTTTACCTTTTCTTCAATCTTGTGGAGGGTAGCAGTGGCTCTTTCATCAGTGGAGAGTTGCAAATTCGTCGCGTTCTCATTTTCTTCCTCCACCTCTGATGTGTTCGCCTTTACGACATCCTTATCCTTCCTAAGGTTATAATATTTTATATCATTTTCAAATTTCTTCGTATTTTTATTATATACTTCGTTGACATTATTACCCTGCATTTTTTGTTGATCGATTATTTTAATTTTCTTCATCTTATTTAGTGATAATCTTAAAATGTAAAAAATGGACACGAGGTATTTCTCCACCTTCACATCCTTCGCGAAGGTGTGCAGCAAAATGAAGGACATATTCAGAAAAATTTTATGATTGGAGAGTTTTTTTTCCTTTCCCTCAATGACTAACTTTATATTCTGTATGATGAAAAAATAAAAGTCGTCAAACAGGAACACCAGACTGGCGTTAAAAATGGGATAAAGTACCTCCAAGCTGGTGTTAGCTAGCTGTTTTATTATAGCCAAATTGGTTTTTAAAATTTTGCTGTACACGTTGTCCTTATTGTTCAGAAAGAGCTCATTGATGAGTTTATCTATTTCTCTTTTTTTGGCGAAGAATGAATTTAGCTTTTTTACGAATTTCCCTTTTTCGTCTTGGTCCTTTGTGGAATCGTACCCCTTGGTGTCTATCCCTTCTCGCACGTCTGCACTGCCTCCATCACCAGCGCTCATCTCTTTCTTATCGCTCTGGTTGCTACCAACACTGTGCTTCTTCAATTTGGGCGTCTCCTTCATGACCAAAGGTAAGCTAAAATCAGGGGAGCAGAACTCCTCCAGTTTCTTTTCCGCGTTTGCCTCGAAATATTTCAGTGTCCAATAATTTTTCTGGAAAAAATTTATTATGTTATTTTTTTCCTTCTCCTCATTGCTGTGCGGATTTTCCAAATTGTTTGTCACGATTTGGAGCGAATTGTCATTAGTTTTTTCTGACGAATCGTTTCCCGACTGTTCACTCTCTGGGTGGTCTCCTGATGGGTGTCTTTTTTTTTGGCTATTACGCTTCTCCTTTGTGTCACCCTGTTCGTAATTTTTCTTTTTTGTCCCCTGTCGGCTGGTGGAGTCGTCAGCGTTTTCCCCATCGCTGCTGCTACTACTATTGTGCTCGCCATCCTCTTGCGGCTCGTCGTCTAAAGCGTTTCCCTCTCCATCACTACGTACTGATTTGCTGATCACATTTGTGCAATTCTGAAGTTTGAGTTTGAGGAATAATTCCAGTTGGTGCGTTACCTTCCTCTTGGTCATAACGAGAGCAGTTAAAAAGTTTCTAAAGTTGTACTTGAGAGCGTAGAGCAAAAAATAAAATTGATAAATGACGTAGAAAAGATCCTTCTGCTGGAAAGCCTTCTCATAGAGACTTTTAAAAAGATATTTTTTAATAAAAGCAAAGGACAGCATCAACCGTTCGTTGAATATTTTTTCTTTAAATTTTTCCAAAAAATTATCAAATAATTCAACGTAAATGAATAAAAAAGGTCTGAGGATATTTTCACAGATCTGAAAAAATTCGTCATTCAAATTCATTTCATTTTCATAAATGATTTTTATTAGCTTATTGAAAATGTGATCATAAATGTGTAGATACAAATTTGTCACTTGACAGAAGTAGTCTGTGTTGCTCTTGCTAATGATATAGTAAGCTTCTTTAAAAAAGGCACACGTATACTTGTCTATGTGTATATTATTTGCCACAAATGGAAGATATTCCTGTTTCATTTTTACGCCACTGCTGTAATGTCCTTCATTGTCTTCCTCCGCATTTTCTGTGTGGTGTAAAAAAGGGGCAATAGGTGCATCGTTAAATGTAGCCTGGTTGTAGACTAAGTGGTCACTATCCATATCGTATATGAAACGAAACACATTCTTCAAATGAATAAAAAATTTCGATAAATGTTGATGTTTTCTTGAATGGTATTTTGAAAAATTGGCTAGCAGCATATTTCTGACAGTGCCCTCTTCGGCACTAATAAAAACGAAAAACAGCGACGATGAGAATAATTCTTGTAATTGGCCATTTTCATTAAGTAACTTTAGCATGTGTATATAGTATTCGTAATTATTTTTATACTGCAAATTTTTGAAGGTGATAATACTTATAAGCAATTCGAAATAGAACAAGTAATCTGTAAGGTGTACTTTTTTGTCTACCAGCTCCACCTCCTCATTTAAGAGTTTTTTTTTTTTTCTCACTTCTGTATCATTTGCCTTGCTTAAATAATTTATCGTATTAACCAAAATGCCATCCACAACGCTGTGCATCTTATCCTTGTAAATTAAAAACAAAAACAGAAATAGCTCCTTGTAAATGTTCTCCTTCCCGTGGCTAATGTAATAATTTTCGATAAATTTTTCTATTAAGTAAAAATTGATGCTTTCAAAGCAGGATTGGAAATACAGGAACAGGTAGAAGCAACTCAGCTCCTTGTCTAGGCACTCCATTTGTTCGATCACGCCCGCTGCGCATGTGTCTCCCGCTTGATCATCGCCATCACGACCATCTATGCTTTTTAGTATAGTGCCCTTTTTTCTCTCCTTTCCGCCTCTCTTCGTAACGGTCCCTCCCTCCTTGCCGCTTCCCTTCGTGACCGCTTCTCCCTCCTTGTTGCTTCCCTTCATGGCCACTACGCTGGCAAAGTACTCCCTCATCTCTTTCTCGTCATTCTCATCTGGCAGAAAGAGTGCATCCAAATTGAACCTATTATCATTGACGAGTAAAATTCCCCCATTTACTTCCCTCCTCACAACGTTAAGCAGCAACTGGAATTTTCCGTCTGCATATTCGCTCGCCCTTCTGAAGCTTTTATTTTGATATTGGGATATGTTGTATAGTGATTGATATATGCCGAAGAAGGAACGTTGGTTAATAAAGTTGATTAAATTTTTTAGCAGAAAATCTAAAATTTCTTTTTCATTTTTTATAATATTTTTTAAAAATATTCTTCTACAACAGTCGCATACATTTTCAATGAATTCCTTTTTGCTAATTTTGCTGTTTTTTTTTTCTTTAATAAAATATTCATACAGGAAAAACGCTTTCTGCAAAAATTCTACTATTTCTTCATTTACGAGATGGTCGTCCAGTTTTTCTTTACAAAAGGTATTTAAGATGATAACATTTTCCTCATTGTAGATATTTTTTTCTTTAAAAAACGCCAGAGCTGTATTTTTCAAGTTTTTGCTGTCTACCCCTTTTTTGAAGTGGATCGTGTCGTCTCCCTTAATTGTGCTTAGCCATTTTTTCTTTTGTTCTTCTATATTCTTGTTGCACGTAAGTGAACGTACATTTCTATTTGCGTTTTTCATATTTCGCGTCAGTCTTTTGGGCTATTTTTTTCTGTCACTACTGTGAGGACGTGCGAGGAATTCCACGCGTCGTACGAACACAAGCGGTGTATGTGTATGCGCCTGTTCGTGTATATAAGGGTATTCACGCGGAAGCTTATTCACTTATGCGCTGCGCATGTATGTACAACTTGTGCAACAGTTGCTCTCCTTTCAGAGGGTCATGAACCATGTGCTCCATCCAATTCTGCGCGCGATTTGGATCCCACTCAAGGTGTGTGCTTGTTGACCTGTTGCATAATTCTTGTACATTTGTGATCTCAATTCAAAGTGACAAAAAAAAAAAAAAAAAATGCAAAAAATTATCCTTAAAAAATTGTAACCCACCGTAACTGGTAAATTAAAAAAAATAAAAAAAAAAAAAAAATTTGAACATCACACATATGTTTACATGTTCCACTAATGGGTGGAAAAAATGAATTCGCAAGTGTGGTTTATTCTTCGCACAGCTTTTGCCATTAGAGTGGATCACTCGGTGTGGTTCCTTTTAACGGGGAGACTCCTGGCAGGCCCGGTTCGCCAAATCTTCCACTCGTCAAAGGGGGCAATGCACGATAAAACAGAATGAGCAGCGTGCTTCACTCGTCTGTACAAGTTGGCACACATTCGCGAACGCTTTATGACACCCTTCCTCCACATTTGGCGACCTGCTTCTTAACTCATTCGCCTTTTTTATTTTTCACCACTTCCATGGTGGTTGGCTAGGTCAAATTATTTTGTGCCTTATTTTGAAAATGGTTCAGGTTCAGGGCAAAAAAAAAATGGGTAATAGCCGCGTGGATCAAAGCATTGGTGCGAATGTTTTTTTCTGGTGTTCACATGTCTGCCAGAGGGTGTGCAAGCATATGGCCGTAAGCATGCAGTGTAAGCACGTGGGTGTAAATGCATGGACATACATACGTATACGTTGGCGCTTTTACACCTAGATCGTCCGCGTCCCCGGCCTACATATGTGCACCTGGGGGTGTGCGCGGGGTAGCCCAGTTTGCGACGATGAAGTAAATGCGGCTTGGCCTGCTCTGCGCTTGTGGAACGGATATATGCACATACGCATGTGATCACAGCGCATGCATTAATCACTACTAACGAGTGGGGGAGTGAAGTGGAAACAGTTGTTTATTGGGCCCATTTAAAACGTTTAAACGAGAGAGTAAAGGATTGGCGTGGGTGTAAACAACACATTCTTTGCGGTTTGCGCTGAACAGTTTTTTTGGGTGTAACTATACCAAAAAAAAAAAAAAAAAAAAAACTCAGTAAAATGCAACATTCCATATACAAACGTACACAAATGGGGAAATTTTCGTAGAAGGATGTAGGGTGTTAAGCAGGATTGATACAACGTGTATTCGCATAAGTATGTACGTATGTATCACACATGTAAGCATATGCGTGTACATAGTTCTTGTTGTTCCCCTTGAACCACATAAAAACGCCGTTGCCTACCCGCGTGCGAGACATATTCAGTTTTTACGCCCATAACACCATTTCGTGCGAACAAGCATGTAATTAACTTTTTTATGTTCCTCACATTTTTTCCGATGCTTATCCTTACCATATGCACGAACATATGCAAATGTATGTACTGGGGGGAGGGTCACAAATTTAACTTAGGCGTGCATAGCGCACTCTGTGTTTTTACAAGCACTGCCACACAATTCTTCCAATAATTTGTAGGAGGTTTGCAAAATGAAGAGTAAACAGAATTGTATGAAAAAAAAAAAAAAAAATAATACGTTGGTGAAAAATTAAGGTGAACAAATGAGACGTATATGCACGTATGCATATTTATAATATACATAAACAGGGACATACATAAATGTACAATTAAAAATGGGACAAAAGATGAGTTGAACTTAACAAATAATATCGTCATGCTTACAAAATATTATTAAAAACTAAACATTATTTAAAAAAAAAAAAAAAAAGGAAATTCTGGGTGATGAAAAACCCTTGAAATTGTTTTAAATGGTAGGAGATCCTTTCTTCATGTGTGCGTCTACACAAACAATGCAAGCGAAGGGTATGTAACCATTTAGGAACCCTCAGCTGCCGTTTGTGTCAATTTTTAGATTAACCAAAATGCCCGATCCTTTTATGTCCTTCAAGTATTTGTCGCACAGCGGAACAAATCGGATGCTGCAAAGGAGGCAAAATGAAGAAAAAATTAAAATGTAGTAGAAAAAATGTGCAGATGCAAATAGTAGCAGCGGGGGTATATCATGCTAACGCTTATGTGTTAAGACCCCCCTATTTTGCTCTCCCCTTTTTTGGGGGAAGGAGGGCCACGTGTGCTTTACCCTTCTCGGAGGCATTTAACTGGGAAACAGGCGCAAGCAATTAGCTCACTTTTGACGGTGTCCTATACAGAGGGGTTAAAAAAAAGTGAAATAAATAAATGAAATAAAATAAAAATAAAATACATTATGATTTGCCCAATGTGTGTTTGTGTGTGAGGCGGCTCTCCCATTACGCGAACGAATGCATTGGGGCAGTAGACAACACGGTAGGCACCTCTAACAACTGCGTCGTAACTGTCTTTGTTAACTTACATAAGTTTTCAGCTCAAACACAATGAGGGCCAGTGAAGGGTACATTATGTTCATTTGGAAATTTGATGGCTTTGACCAACTGCAGGGAGGGGATGAGGGAATAGATCGATGGTGTATGAAACAGAGGCAAGTGTAAATGTGTGCATTTGCATGGGCCGCTATCCATACATAAAGAAGCCTTACCAATAGTTGAGGTCGTAAAAATTGACCTTGGCGATCTCCGTCTTGAAGTAATACTTGTTCTCATTGTAGCCGTGCACAGATATGGTGACATACAAATAGAAAAACAAATTGTTTGCCTTCTTCAACTCCTCAAAAGTTTGGTAAAAACTGTTGTTCTTCGACTTGGATGAATTATTCTTAGTCGAATCGGTATTAGCATTATTAGACGTAGTAGTATTGCTGCTACAGCTGTTAAAACTACTGCTGTGCGAGAGGGAAGAACACAATAGGAAGGATTTATATTCAGATAGCATGTCTTCATATTTCTCCTCCACATTCAAAGATTTGCTATGTATATAATTAACGTCATTGTCATTATCGTTAAATTTTTTCATGAGAAATTCATGACTTATATTTTTTTTTTTTTTATTGTCATCTGATTGTACATCTGAGAAAA
The DNA here is from genome assembly GCF_000956335.1 of Plasmodium fragile. Taxonomy (NCBI): domain Eukaryota; phylum Apicomplexa; class Aconoidasida; order Haemosporida; family Plasmodiidae; genus Plasmodium; species Plasmodium fragile. Next base: position 24,586 of record NW_012192634.1, on the reverse strand, counting down.
AGAAATTTTTTTTTTCCTTTTCTAATTTTTGTACATGTTTAAAATTTTTCATTTTTTTATTAATTTTTTTGTGTGTCTGAATACGTTGTATCATATCCATTTTGAATAATTCCTTTTTTAATTTCTTCTCCTGATATTTATTTTTGATGGAGAATAATAAGTTTATTTGATGCAAAGACAGAATCTGCAGATCGAGGAACAAAATGTTGTAGTCCTTTTTTTCATTAAATCTTAAAATTTCTGGCTTTAGGATGTACCCTGAGTGCTTTCCCCCATTCTCTAGAAACCTTCCTTTGTTGAGCAGCATGCTCAGCCCATTGTACTGATAATTTAACGCTACAAATTGAATTCCTGCGCTCCAGAAAATGAGTGGATTAAAGTTGGTGGATGCCAATCTTGTGCCAGAAGGGTACACTCTCGTCAAAGTTTTCTGGTTGTACTTTATTATCTCTTCTTCATTCTTTTTAATCAACTTGATAAATTTATTTTCGCTAATCGAGCATATTTCGTTGTATGTCCTATTTTCGCAAAAACTCTGAAATGCGTATCCCTTCAAGCAGGAGTACTCATTTAGTATATTATTATTTCTTGCGTTTTGATTTTCTGTTTTTTTTTCGCATTCTTCGGGGGTTCCATTTACCATTTTTTGGCTAGCCAGGAGCGGCGCACCACCGTCATCTTCTTCCTTAGGGATGCCATTTGTGGGGGCATTACGGAAGTTATTATCATTTCCACCGCGAGAGGAGTTTCTAGTGTGACCTTTTCCCTTTTTGTGCCTCGAAAGCTTCGTGCCTTTTACTACCTGGTTTTTGTCACCACTATGGGAGGAATCATCTAGGGGATCGTTCTCCACAGCATGAGGGTCATGACACAGACTGCTCATGTAGATGCTTCTCTTCTTCCTCTCATGGATGTACCCCTTCTGGATGCTGTTCTTTATATAGCTGTCGAATTTTTTCTCAATGTCATCATTGTCGCGGCGATTATGTTTTCTCTCAATTTTGTTTTCATCACTATTGTCGCTGTCTCCGCTTTCCCCACTCCCATCACGCAGCAGGTTGTGTACACCTCCCAAGGGGCCATCCTGTTCCTCCGCATCCTCATCGTGGTCTCCAATGATATCTGAAATGTACCCTAGCTCATCGTACATGACGCTCTGCAGACCTTCAAAGATGAAGTAAAACCCAGAGTTATCATTATTTTCAAAGTGTTTATATTTCACCAAAAATCTGTTTTTACAATTCTCCGGCGTTATATTATTAATTTCATCTCTACTCTTAGGGATGTATAACTGATTTCCTAAAATGCATATCAAAATTTTAGCAATCAAATTCTTGTGCTTATTTTTACAATGGATTTCTAATGACAGGATGATGGGAAAGGGGGAAGTTGTAAATCCGAAGAGTTTACACGCAATGAGAGTATCACAGAAAAGGATAGAAGAGGTTAATTTATATCCATAGAAGCCATGATAAACCACAATGTTTTTATTAAAATAATAGCAATCGAATTCGACACATCTACACCCATCTATGAGGATGTAAATATATTGTTCGATATTGCTTGAGCTAAAGATTTGTTTCCTCCCAAGGTAGGTGTTGTGGCTGCTATTAATCCAGTAGTTACAAAGGGGTAAGTTCATATTTTGATAAACCTTGGAGTACTCTGGGCACATTATGCTATTTTCCTTTGATAGGAGGAAGTACACCAACCCGATCTGCGTCAAATAATGTTTGTCTTCATTAATATTAACAAATGGAATGTTATACTTTTTTATCGTGTTTAGCAATTTATATATTGCTTTGGCTCTAATGTAGTAGGACTCGCTTTGCGCGCTTTGTAGGTGTTCCTGGGGGGGGATGTAATCCCTACCATAGCGACTACTCACTTTGGCGTTGTGCGCACTGCCATTGTTGTGATCGCTGCGGTAGTCGCGCCTACTGTTTGCACTTCCCCACCTGTTATTCCCACTGAAACCATCGCTGTGGTAGCCGGCACCGGTTGTGAAACCGTCCCGCTTCATACCTCTCTCCCCCTTTGCGGTGCCCAAACCTAATTTACGCCTCAGTATATTTAACACGGTGATGTAATCTTCATCCAGACACATCCAATTTTCCGGCAAAAGAAATGCATTTTGTAAACTGTCCATATGGAAGTGGAAGCCATTTTGATTAAACCCCTCCTTATTCATATTTTTTAAAAAGGTTCCTCCTCCCCACTGGTAATTGCCATAATTGTTCTTGATCGAATTAACGGCAACGATGTCTGCCCTTGTTTTGTGCTTACCAACCGAATTGGCTTTTCCGCAGTAGTTATTTTTACTTTTTCCCTCCTCCTTCTTATGTGTTCCTGCAGCGTCATTTTCTGCATTTTTATTACCACCCCTTGGCGTCGTATCCACTGCGAGAGGTATTCCGTCTTCTGTGTCGCGTCCTCCCTTCAAGAGGCCAACCGCAATGGAAAGAACCGCGCCGTTCGATGTCCCACAAGTGGATGGCAACGCCTGCAGTCCATTCTTTACGCGCATCCCCTCATGGACAAAAAATTCTCGGTCCATTTGACGCGCAATGAAAATCCGCTCCTCACATTTCCCCTCACACTGCACATCAATCAAGAATTCGACAAAACTCCTATTGTCTATACAGCTGGAGTTCTTCCCTTTATACATATCAAAATATGTGGTAATATGTTTATTTGAAAAAATGTGCTCCAGAATTTTGGTAAAACCTACGTAGTTAACAGTGCCTTTATTTTTATATATTGAAAAGTAATGATACAAAATTTTCATGTTCAAATAAATATTGAGACTTCTGAGGATGATGTAGAGCTGGGAGAGGGTCAACGCATTAATATCCTTCAAGCCAGATATGATATAATTATCGTAGAGTTTGTTGCTTTCATATATAAAGGACTTCATTTTTTTTTTTCCGGATCCTTTGTTAATAAATTTGTACTGATAATACATCAAGCCGAAGAGCCACATCTTCCACCTCTGTATGTCGAGGAAGGTAATTCTTAAATTTCTTTGGGCACTTATAATTTCAATGGATAAATTTTTTTCTTCTTCTTTTTTTTTAAAAAAGGAAGATTCTGATCCGTCCAATATTTTTATAATATCCCATATGTACAATGTTGGGTTTTTATTTTCTTTTACTTTTTTTTTCTTTTTGGAGTTCCATCGTATGCAATAATTATTTACATCTAGATAGAAGAATTTCAACGTCTTCTTTTGAAAAATATTACTGCTGTTCCATTTGTACACATATTCTCCTTCTTTCATTTTTTCTATGCACACGGGGAGGTACGCATGTGTCAACACATTTTTTATATCAAATCCGAGTTTGGAATCCATCCCGGCTTCGTTCTTGTTGCTGCAATCCTTTTCCTTCTTCCGGGGGGTGCTCCCCTCTCCTCTACTTGGCTCACACCGCTTCACGGGATCAGAGTCCTCATTTTTGTCTCCCCCTGCGCTCTGCGATAGTAAGCTTATTGAATCATCGTCTTTTTGAATTTCTTCATTGCATGCATTTAGGGGTACACTCTCACTAAAGGTCATGAGGTACGCGCAGGGGGGAACTTTTCTATCCGTCTATCAATTCGCCGTCTCCCTCTCTCCGTCTTTCCGTCTCTCCGTGTCTATGTAGGTGCGTAGCGTTTAATGCGTGGTCCAATGTGTGGTCTAATGCGTGGTCTAATGTACGGTCCAATGTGCGGTCTAATGTGCCGTGCGAAACGTGAAAGTATGCGGCCCGTACGTTTACTGTACTGTTAGGCCCTCGGCCTTATCACCCCACAAAAGAGCAATCAAGAGAGCGAATAAACGGTCGATCGAACGAACAACAGCGGTGTCGTTAGATTGATCTTTTTTTTTTTTTTTTTTTTTCTCTCCCCCGATGTTTAGAAGTGCTTATCAGAACAGCTGACGGGTAAACACTCTGATATGCCCTTTTCTGCTGTGTGAAAAATTTTGCACACACTTAGAACAGTATGCATTAAAAGGGACATGAGAAAAAAAAAAAAGAAGATAATGATGCTGGGAGGAAGTGCGCAAATTTAAACGCTCAACCCCCCAGATGCCAAAACTGAGCACGTAAAAGTTCAGCAATAATTTGTGTGGTGTGCACGTATGAGCTGACCGTGCTGGTAATGAAATGAAAGGCGCAAAACGGAGAATGCGCGCTGGGCGTACAAAACGCGACGTGGAAAAAAAAAAAAAAAAAAAAACAAAAAAGAGAAAAAAGTGGGGAAAAGGGTAAACACGACAAAACAAAAAAAGGGTAGCCTCAAAAAAAGGGGCCGTAGTTTCAACGGGGTAGCTTCGACAGGGTAGTCAACATATCATAGCAGTAGCTTGCATCAAAACCCGGGGGGTAAAAATTGATGCGGTTCATTTGTTCCGCTCTTGCACATGTAAGCGTTTTTGTACACGCTCCCACGGGTGAACGCGTGAGTGCATCGCACCGCACATACACTTTGGCGTATGCAAGTCGGAGTAACACTAGCACATATACCACCCCTGCATGAACATGCGTGTGTGTACGTGTAGGCATACACTTACATTCTCGGTGCCTTATAAATAACGTAAAAATATTTCCACTTAACGGTAAAATAAAAAAAGGAAGGAAAATACACGGCGAGCTAAATAGTCCGCAAATTAGGCCATTAAAAGGTGTACTCGGCAAATAAATAACAGGAAATGATGACACACAAAATGAGGAAAAATAAAACACGATGAAACCACGTTTGTTCGTCCCCAAGAGGAAGACAAATACACACACGGGCATAAATTGCAAACAAAGAATTCCAACGTAGGTAAAGGACCTTGGAATGTGAAAAGGGAAAATATGGCAACACGGCACAAAGTAAAGGGTATGATATATGCTCCTTGGAGATTCTCCCAGGGGGGGCATAAAAAAAAAAAAAAATGAAACATTCACACGTTTACGTAGGTACTCACTAAACGCATCCACAGAATGTGTATAAATTTATTTTGCAATAAATTCGATTCAGGAGTTGCGCAGTGGATGTGCCAATTAGCTACGACAGTGTAAAAAAAAAAAAAAAAAATGGGAACAGCAAAAACGGGGCAGTAGCAAAATTAACGTGACAGGGTTTTTCAATTATTGGTGTTGGCTGGACCCCTTTTCTTATTCACATTTTGTAAGCTACTCACGTTTTGCCATCCTTGTCATGACATAAGACACGCAGCGCAGGACGGCAAATCAAACAAGCCAGTGACAATAGTCGTAATGGGGAAAGCAGCTCCTGCAGTCGCGTTAGCTGTAGTAGCGGCTGTAACGTATTCACAGTATGGATAAACAAAAAAAAAAAAAAAAAAAAAAAAATTCACTTCACGATGCACGTAAGAAAGGGGTACACTGCATCATCATATCTTAATGTATATGTTCGACGTCAGTCTTTACTTCACTTTCGCACGTACATACATATGAAATGGGAACATACGCTCAGACGAATTGAGAATCCTATTTTAGTACTAACTACTAAAGGGGTGATAAAACAAAACGCGGCACGAAAAATAGCAGCAGCGTAAACCACTTTCTATATTTCGTGGGCGCAAGTACGTGCGTGCGTAAGTCGGTGAAGTGAGATGTGGGGTCTAACTCTGGTGCATGCACATATGCAAAACTTGGCACAACCGTCACATCCAGGGTTTATTATTCCCTTTTTGAACTCCTCTCTTTGTGTGCGCAAACTACTGTGAAAAATGAAACAGTATGGACTTCATATTACATGTCCATTCACTATACTGCGCAGCATTATGAAATTTAGCTACACGTGAATATAAGCACGCATGTAAAAGTACGAATAAAAATATGCATGCGCACGTTGGAAGACTTTCACATAAAGCGGCAAAGCACATTCCTGACGACAGGGTGACGAGCTTTGAAACCTCATCAATATGTAGGTAAAAGTAAAGGAATGAAAATAATTATGTATTTCCCTTTACAAACAATCTCAAAAAGGGAAAATAATTTTTTTTTTTTTTTACAAGCTTTAATAAATAGCTTTTATTGGCACTTTTGGTAGGTTTCTTCTCTCTGCATTTTTTTCTGTTTTATTCTACCTTCAGGTTCTTGCAACCCTTTTTTCTGCCTTTTTTTTTTCCTGCCTATTTTTTAGTGCATTCATGAAATTTCAAACTGAGACTTACAAGAAATACATTCATATGATGAACATAAAATGTTGTTAATTCTTCTTACATCTTAAAAATGTATCATATGTAAATCAAATTTGTTGCTTTCATACCACAAATAGCTTAAAAGCTGGCAAAGGCAAATGCCAAACTGGTAAATTAGTAAAATTCATTCTTGAAAACGGGGGTAAAAAAAAAAAAAAAAAAAAAAAAAAAAATACTGCTTGTACCTACGGCGCGAAAGACCGCGAGAGCATTAAGGCGTTACGGTCCTACGCCGGGGTGGCGACTTCGCATAAGAAAATATATACAGTATTGCAATATATATATATATTTATATATATATGCACGTGCGTGTTGTTCGCGTACGTTGTTCATATATGCGCTGTTATCTGCGTGCGTTTCTTTTTGTGTTTTTCCCCCTGTGCGCGAATTTGGAAAAAATGATATAGAAGTGAGCGAATCTCGCACGGGGTGTTCCTTCAAAAATTAAAAGCGGGTTGGCATAATTCTTGGAGCTGTGGTGATGCGTTTGATTCACATAGTGCGTGCGCGTTACCTACGTATCTATTTACACTTGAGCTTAGCAAAAAACGAGCTGAGCATGTACTACCTATACTAAACCAATACCGGTTTGTGCACCCTACAATTGATGAATCGAAAAAGGAACAGACCCCTCACCAAGCGAATATATAAAACATACCGGGTTGCCTCTAATTTTCATGTACAAATAAAGGAATGTATAAACTGAGACAGGTAAAAAAAAAATAAGAACAGATAAAAACACCTGTTAGTGTGTTCATTCTTGTGACACTTCGCACATTAGAATATTTCGTTCCTCCTTCCGATGCAACTTTTCCTAACGAAAGGGAAGGAATGCACTTGTATATGGACAAAAATTTGTGCCATTTTTTCCCTACAAAAGCGTATAATCTTCATTCTTTAAAAAGAAAGGTTGTATTGAAAATAAAAAGTGAGATGATTTTATTCTGGGGTTTGGTGATTCCTCGCCGTGTGCTTGCACTCGTCTTAACATCAGTACATATGTATGTGCATTCTTGCGGCACCCATTTTCCTTGTTTGACCCCCTTGGGTGTGTCCCAAAATTTATGCGAATAATAAATTTAGAAAGGAACAACAAAAAGGCGCGGTTTAGAATTTTCATCCGATTTTAACCGCCACATAGGATAACGTATAATAGCTGAACACAGCAAAAAAAAAAAAAAAAAACAAAAAAGTCTAACAGAATTGGCCCAACGTGCGTTCTACATCAAACACGTGAAAGTCACACGTAGGCATCTCCGTGTAATTTTTTATAAGACTCTACAAAATTCATCGTTTTTATGCTGCGTAAATTTTAACGCCATCACATGGTCATGGCAGTTTTATTTCCCCAAGACCACCACCTGTTGGTCACATTTAAACTCACCTGTTCGCCTGAACGAAAAGATGAAAAAAAAAAAAAAAAAAAAACAAAGACAATAGAAACGCACCCTCCCCCTTTTATTAGTCACGTTGAGAAATATAAAAGTTGCAAAATAAGTCGTTACTTAAAAAAAAAAAAAGAAAAAGAAAAAATTCCCTTACCATAACATTATTAACTATGTACAACCCTTCGGTGCGCCATTAAAAGATAATGCCTTTTCTGCCTCATCAAAATTAAATAAAAAAGAGCACTCCTTGCAAACAATCCATGTCTGTACACTTTATGTGTGTCCACATATATACACACCTACGCGCTCCCCACCCACCCATGCGTAACATGACTCATGCCCTGAGTAGCCGAAATGAACAAACAAAACACGGAAAAGCTAATCAGCATAATAAATTTGCTAGATAAAATATCTGAACGCAGTGATGTAAAGAACCCCAAGTATGGTAAACTTAAGAGCTTTTATTCAAGCGAGGTGTCCAAGACGTACGACACTTTGGAAAATCAGAAGCCGATGTTCCCGTTGCACTGCGAAAATGATACGCGCGATTTTAGTGCCAGCAAAATAAATGACAAAATTAAAAAGACGAAAAGTTTTTTCTATTTCAATAAGTCATACTCGAGTGAACGGGACGAATCCTCTTGTGGCGACAAAGGATGGGTTGCGACGGGGAAGGTGGGGGATGTTGCTCAAAATGAGGGCCAAACTGAGCATCAGGCCGAACCGCAAACCGAACCGCTAAGAGAAGAAGTCAGCGAACGGTTAAGCGAATATCCAAAAGGTGCTCATGAGCGAGAGCAGCGGCCCCGCAAGGAAGACTCAACCGAAGGAGTAAATAACAAGTATACACATTTTCAAGATATTTACGAGGAAGGGAAAAAATCGCAAGGCATAAGAGAGACAACTGATTGTGTGAAAGGATCTAATCAGGGCGCCAAAACAAACACAACCTTTTCATTCGAAAGTGAAGGATTTTCCTCTGCTAAATGGTATACAGGTAGTTTCCACTTCAAAAGAAAGTCACAACATGAAGCAAGGCACTACTTTAGTGACACTGCATTGTTGGAATATAATAACCCCAGTAGGAAAAAAAAAAATTTGCTAGAAATGTTAAAGAGGCACAAGGTCAGGAAGTATCAGGAGAAGTGTTGTGAAGACTCTGTGGACAATTCGGCATTCATTGCTCCATCGAAGAAGTACGGATATGTGCATGGGGAAGTTGACGCAGGTTCGTTTGCATCCCACAGCGCATACGCGTGTCTGCTTGTGCATACGTGGACCCCCTTGGTACACACACATTTTTGAAAAAAAAAAAAATTCCCTTTGCAACATTTGCCAGACGAATACCTAGATGACAAGGGTCTCGGGCAGTTACTGGAAAAAATCATAGAACATTTGAACGTCAACCTGAAGGAGTCAATGAACATATACGTTAAGGAGGTAAGTTCAGGCGATCTTCGCACAACTGGGAAGGCACAATGCTAGTCGCTTCCCCGATCGCATGGCCCCACTCCACTTCATCCCCCATGCAGATAAACAAACTGAACAAGGCGAACGACACGCTAAGCACAAAGCTCGAAACTGCCGTTGAGAACAACGACGAACAGGTGAAAAAGACGCAGCAGACAAATGCTAGTATCTGCCTATTTGTGTGGAAAAAAAAAATACACAAGGGAAAAACGGCACGTGTTAGTATTCCTTGCGCAATCCCCCCCTTCCCAATCTCCTCTCGCCGTAGGCCCAAGAAATCAGAGACCTGAACAAACGGATAAGTCAAATAGGGGAAGAGAAAATCGAAATGAACAAGCGCATTGAAAATTACGAATTTACAATACACAAGTCAAAGGTTTAAGCGGGAAAAAGAAAGAAACGAGCGAAGGATAACATGCACACTTCTTGAGCGCATGAGAGCATCCCTATAAGATGCTCCGACAAAATATACCAACCCCCGCTACACATACTTCATTGTGTCCCCATTTACCTTCTCCCCCCCAAGAAATTAAAAAATGAGGGACAAGGCGACAACGAAGCGAAGAGTGCCCTGGAAATGGAAATAAGAAATCTCAAGAGGGAATTAAACCTTGCTAATTCATTGAACGACAAAATAAAAGATGAAAAGTTGTCTCTCCAGGAAAAAATAAAAAGTAAAACGGATAAAATTAGAAGAGAAAAAGACAAAGTAAGGGCAGGCACTTAAAAAAAAGGAAATGCTAACAAGTGTGTATCTGTGGTCGATGCATTTTGTGAAACTATCTTATATGCACGCACAATGCGTTTGTGCTTACAATATACACCTAAATGGTTATTGTCCTGGCCCCTTTGCTGACTTCTCTCACTTGTTTGACTTCTTCTCCCGTGCACCCATTTAGCTAAAAATAGCAAATGACTTGATTTTAGAAAAGAGCGATTTACTCATGCAGCTGCAGACGACCCCCACATTCGACGCATCGTCCCTAAAGGTATCATCAAAAAAAAAAAAATAAAAAAAAATAAAATGAAGTGCATGTATGTGTACACTTGTGAGTAAAATGGCGTTTATATGCCAAATGAGGAAATCACAGGGGAACACATACATCATTCTCTTTAGTGATAATGTGCAACAGGCTTCAGAGTGAATCTTCAGAGGACAAAAATGAGGTTTCCTCTACCGCTGACTAACCCTGAACTTCTCAAATGTATAATTTATTTTGTTCCCCATATTTTCCCTTCTTGTCCCCCAATGATAGAAGAAACGAAAGGAGGGACGAAGGTGCTCAGTTCGGCACAGACGAAGGCATGAACGAATCAGCAGGTGAGGAGAGCCAATTAAAGGCCAAATTGAAAAGGAACAACATAAGGAATAAGGGGTGGAATGGCAGACGCATACTCAGGAGAAGACATGTGGAACTGTACATGCCTCTCCAAATAATCTTCCCTCACTGCGCAGTTACCGAAGTGACACCATTGTGGACAACTACGAGAGAGTAAAAAGCAAGTTGCTCGAAAGTAATGAGAAATGCTATTTTTTATCGAAAACGAACCTTGAATTATTTAAAGGATTAAAAAGGAAAAGGAAAAAAATTGATACACTAAACAAGCAGATGTCTTACCTGAAATGTTTTGTGAAAGGAAAGGAAAAAATGGATCGGTGCGATGAATATCATTTAAAAGTATGGTTTGTGGGGAAAAGGAGTTTACCTTTGCACACATCGCCAAAAATACATTTATATAATATCCTTGTGCACCTAGACATAACATTCATCCTGTTGATGTTGTGGATTTGTCATTTCGATCGATCTGTTTTTTTTTGCTGCCTTTCCAATTGCGTAACTTTTTTTTTTTATTAAAGCAGGAAAACAGCACCCACGGGTGTGATCATATGGAAAGGAATAAAAGTCACGTCCCGTGTGCAGAGGAATACAAACCTTCTCAAACAAGTGAACATAATTCGCTTGGCAAAATGTCCTACTATGTACAAGAGGGGGAAATTGAAGGTCTCGAAAAAAATTATCACAATTTAACTAATGAACACAAATTGTTGAAGAAAAAATATGAGCTGCTATACAAAAAATATGCGCGATTGCTAGGAAAGGATTTGAATAAAAGCAACGATCTTGCCTTTAAAAAAGAGCAGGGGGAGGAAATTGTGCCAAACGAGAGTGACATGATTCATTCGTTTTACGTGAAAAGGGGGAAAAACAGATTGGACAGACCCTTCCAGCGAGGTGAAAATTTGAAGCGAACTTTCCAACGGAGGGACAATTTAATAAATTACATAAAAGCGAAAGTCATACATCGGAAGAACCTCCACGTGCGCAGATTTAGAAACTATGCGGGTAAACAAAAAAAAAAAAAAAAAAAAAAAAAAAAAAAATACATAAGTACTTACATACCTCTGTGTTACACATTTTTACGTGGCTATAAGTGTGTGTAAGGCACCCGTGTGGCCCCCACACCTGTCCTTATCTTTTTTAATGTTGCAGAAAAAGGCAACGACTACAGCGATGTGCAGTTCTACGTGTCCAACGAGATTTTAAGGAACATGGACGTGAAGGATATTGTAAACATTCGGTACATTTACTCCTACGGGGAGGGACCAGGTGAGTGCCCATTGGCATGTGTAAGTCTGTGTATTTGTTTTAATGTCGGCATTACTACACACACGTATAAGATTGATATGTTTTTTTTTTTTTTTTTTAATATATTTCCCTTTACCGTACGAGGTTATCCAGGAAGAGGCTTCATAATGTTTCTTCCCTGTAACCTTTCTCCCTTCACCTCCCCCTTTTAGCAGTTCTTCCTTCCGAAAAGGAAAGTTCACCCAACTATAATATTTGTAAATGCTGACGTGTGGGAAGTTCACCTGCCGTTCATTCCACGTTGTGATAAAGAAGGCAAATGTGAAGCTGAAGAAAACCCTTTTTTTTTTTTTTTTTTTTTCTCTGTCAAATAAAGATTATTACAATTTTTTTTACAATAAGTATGTGTAGGCACCTACCTAGATACCCGCGTAAAAAGGAAACATATAGAATTAGAGGAGCGCGGGAGGGTTGTAAAAACGTAATGGCGTGATTGTGAGGTTGAGTGCGGAGCTTCTGTTGGTGCCGTGTATGTTTTACCCATTTGTGCGTCTCTCTCACATTTTCACGAAGCATCTTATGGAAACTTACAAGGCATTGTGTAAGTTCATATGTATGTATTAGCACCAGCGCGTTCGCTCCCTTCTACATCCACACGTTTATATAGAGGGGATAGAATAAGTTCTATGCGATGGAACGCGATCATGTTTCGCCACTTGGTTTCCACCTCAGTGCAATAACGCGTGCATGTATTTTTAGAGGAGATTTTTTCAGGCACACGATATGGTCCATCCGCTTCCATGGAGCTGCTGTTAACAGTATGACGCGCCTTTACTGGAGCGCTAAATGTTGAATCGTCAATGTTTTTTTTTTTTTTTTTTTTTTTTTTGTTCGCGGTTATTCGTTAGCTTCCTATTTTCCCATCCTTTGGCTTGCTTATTCTCCCACTCGTTGACATACTGATTTGTTCACTCCCCTGTTGGCCTGCGTGTTCGCCAGCCTCGTCCCGTTTCCACCCCTTTTGTTGTGCCGTTACCAATTTTACCTTCGTGGAGAGATCTGAATGAGCCTTGACGCACTCGTTCCTACAAAAAAGGAACAAAAAAGGAACAAAAAAAAAAAAAAAAAAAAGCGTACAATAAAGAAATACGGAATAGAAGAAAACTTACCCATGATGAGAATAAACGTGGCGCGCTGAGGTACATAGGACACAGTAGCCATTTTTTTTTCATGCTCGCACAGTGTACACGACGATAGGGGTATAGCGGTAAAAGCGGCGTAACCTCTCATGCGCGCGGGCAGGCCATACAACAACCATCGGCGTAAAAAGGAAGAGATAGGATATCGTGGGACACAATGAAGCTATCCCCAAGGAGTTTGCCCTTTATTTTCCCCATTTTGACGTTTTTCCTTTTTCTCTTTAAGTATGGCTTGGTTACGGGACTGTACGAAACGAAGGCGTACCCGCTGATTCACCTAATGACGAACAGAAACACATATGTTGGGTCGAGCAACTATATGATTAAAAGCAATTTGATTAACCTACTGACCCTTTACAAAGATGTCAAATTTGAAGGACAATATTCCACCATAGATGATCTGCTAGACGTGGATGACGAAACAAAAATTGAACGGCTGCTGGAGGAAAGAATGAAGACCATCAGTAAACATGTGAACACACGACAACTCGTTAAATATTCTGGGTTTATTCACTTGTACGAAATTGTGCATGCTAGCAATTTTTATTTTTTTCTTCACTTTCTCATGAGAAATAATAACAATGGTGTGGTGATAGTGGTGCCGGAAGATTTGCACATAGACAGGGAGGAGTACCTGCGAGTTAATAGCGTGGCGCTTGCAGGTAGCGCAACAACTGATGGTCGAAGCAGCAATGACCGAAGCAGCCATAACCTCGTCACCGATGACCTGCTGGAGAAGCGCATCCTGTTCATGCAAAAGTTCCTGCTAAACTTTAAGCTAAACCAACCGGTCTATTTCGTACAAAACAACAAGGAGGTGGAACGCATTTACCAAAACTACAAGGGAAAGTTTGGCTTCTTCGACTTGACCAGAAATGTGAGCATCATGCCACTAGCGAAAAATCAACAGAGAAATAATATAAGCGCAAAAAACGTCTTCTATTTTCTAAGTAAAGATAATATCCACATCAAGACTGTGTTTAATAAGACCCAGAATAATGAAACCTTTCTCTTTACAAAAAAGAAAACCCTTGTCATCGCAGTGGATTACAATGTCTTTAACCTTATAAGTGCTTACCCCCCCCATAGCACAGCGACAAATACACAAGTGATTGCCATGACGGAATTAATAAAATTATTTTCTCATGTTTATAAAAACGAGGACGTCAACTACAACATCCTATTTTTATTCACCAACTATTACTTTGGTATAGATCATTTTCTCGATTCCATGAATGTCATATTTAGGGAAAACATCGAGTTCGTTTTAACTCTGGACAATTTGAACGATGCGAATTTTTTTATTCACCAAAGTAAGAAGTTACCACCAAATCATTTGATGCGTTTTTACGATATACTGAAAGGAGTGGTGAAGAAAAATCTCAAAATGGAAATCCAATTCAAGGAAGAAAAAATAAAAACGCATAGCAAACATTTGCCAAGGCTCCATGAATATTTCGAATTGAAAAATATGGATAGCATAACGTTAAGCGCAAAAGAGTTGGTCTTAAGCTTTATTCACAAGACACCCATGATAGAGCAGAAGATAAAACCAGACCAGGTGTCGGCGCATATTAAAAATATATTCGAGGCATTGTATGTATATGTAAAATCGTCCAAGGAGGAAAATTCAAAGGAGAAGAAAGACCTACACAAAGATGTGCTTAAGTATACCAACCAGATGATAGACACTGAAAAATTTATCCACCTAAATGAAAGCCTTAACAAATTTATGAAATTTTTTGTGTACCAGGACGAGGTTGGCAAGTTCATTAATCACATAAAGACGATTGTCAATCCATTTGTCACCGATTCGAATTTTCTCATCGTGGATTATAAAATCCCACACGATAAGAAACAGAAATACTTTCATCAAAAGAGTGCCATCATCAGTTTTTCCATGGCCATTTCCTACACCTTCCACTACCTCCATTTTTTGGTTGTTGCCCTCTTTTTAGCACTTGTCTACATTTTTGTAAATTTCCATGCTGTCCCCTCGTTTTACAAAGCGAAGGTTAAGTAACGGCCGCTATGTTGCCCCGTTGCACGTCTTCTTCTTTTTTTTTTTTTTTATAATTCGAACCTTCAACTTAAAATTAAGCCATTCATCTAGGCACATAGCAAGGCGCGGTCGACCCCTAGACGACCAATGCGTAAGCACGCTTAAATAATTCCCACCAAAGCGGTGCGAACAAAACCATTTAAATTCATTCAACACAAACACACGTGAATTTAAAATATTGCATGGACACATGCAAAGTGAGGCGGGAAAAAGAGAAAGAGGGGGAGAATTCCCCAGGACGGTTGAAAAAGAAAAAAAAAATAAAAGCACAGCACAGCACAGCAAAACGGGATGCAGTAAAAAATAACTAAGTAGGTGCAAAAACGACGAAACACAGTAAAAAACAAAGGGCAAATCAAATATGTAAAATAAAAAAGTTTGTGATGTATGGTCTACCGAATAGCATTAAAATAAAAAGCAAAAATACGTGGAACTGAAATGTTTTTCATTCAAAAATGATCACTACACAAAAAAAAAAAAAGAAAAAAAGCAGATAAGGCTCATTAAAAATAAATAAAACGGACGGAAGCATAAAACAACTGGTGATCCATAACTCCTTTGGTGGGAGGGATGCACAAAAATGGGGACTTCCCTTAAAGACAAAATGATGATAATGAAAGGAAACATAATTAAATGCGACCACGTGTATGCACAAGTCGGCATGCACCTATGGGTAGGTGAATGGGACCTCGTCGCTATACTTAAAACAGGAGCGAACTGTGATGCGAATGGTTCGTTGAATAGGCTCCCGTTCGTTGCATAATCGCCCTGGTTGGGTACGTCACCCCATGCATTTCCCAATCTCAACAGCCTTGTCTTCCTCTGTTCGGTTCCTCGCGGTACCGTAGCGCACACACACCCTCTGAAGTGCACGTCCATTACAACTTCTTCGCCAACCACACATTTATGCACTTGCATATAGGGTTGACATTGTCTCCTGAATCCCAATTTGAAACAAATGTACGAATTAAAATTTTCTTCCCCTCTCCCTGCCTTTTACAGGCTTACTCAAATTAAATTGCTTCCCCCAAAATGTCGCTAATAATTTTATTTTCATATATGTGAGAATAAACCGCAACTGATACTACTATATGTGAGGGAGTGCGTGGCGTTACACATTTATCAATCTGAAATATTTTTCTCTTTTGTTTCCATCCCCTTACCAAAGCTACCAACCAAATTGAGCGCAAAATTGTTGTGTGCAAATGGCAAAGTCGTAGGTATTTCACCCCCTGGGGGAAGGGGGGTTGTAATTCCAGTCTTCATTTTACTCTTCTACTAACTTGCCATGTTACACGCTTACTAATTTACTCCCTGTTTTTCTCTCCTTCATTTTTCCCCCCTTCACTGCGAACAGTGGCTCTCCATATTCATGGAGGATATCCCATCGCCGCTAACAACGGACATGTTTGAATTCATGGAGCACGTTTGTATCAAGCTATCATTCGAGACGGTAGGAAGTTTATCCTTTCCTTTCAGTTCATGCCTTGGCTTATGCGAGCGTTCTTCCTTCTTGGTGGTGCATACGTAGTGTCTAACACAAATCATTTTCTTCCTCAACGTTTTATAACTGATGTTAAAATTAACAGAGTTGTACTTTTCATGCTTCATTACATCATCTTCGTAATTTTGTTTCTTCTGTTTCCCATACTGGGGTTGCGTCCCCATTTTCTCGTCATTATTAAGGTTGACATTCATATTCATGCCACTATCATTTCTTAAAAGTAAATTTCTGGTGCCCACTGAGCCGTAGTTATCATCATTGTACTTCACCACCTTTCTACTTTGTAGCCTTTTGGAACCACTAAAAGAATTATACCTTAAATTCATATTTGCACTGCTGGACCTTCTCAACAGGTCGTATTTTTTTTGCACTTTGATGATTTCAAATTCTTCATCATTTATTTCTTTTGTATCGTAGGAACAGAAAAAATGTTTAATGCCGTCTACCACTTGGACACATTTTATATTAATTTTATTTAAGTCGATACATACATTTTTTATTTTTTCTTCATCATGCTGTGTTGCTAATATGCTATTCGCTTTGCTTCTTTTTCTTTTCTGTCTTTCCCTTGTTCTGGGTTCCTTTTGGCTATTTTTCCTATTGCTCTTGTTTTTCCCAATCCTGTTCGCTTCGTTCGAAGGTGCGTTCACCGCGAGGTCGTTTTTAACCTCATCAGGCTCCACCTTGCTTGTTCTACTCGCCGATGATACTTTGCTGTTTCTTCTGCTCAGCGCTGCGCTCTCTACACTACTGACCGGTATGGTAATATCCGTCATTCTATTTTCCTGCTTAATACTTTTATTCGTTTCTGGGGGGTCATCGTTCATTTGTGTGTACTCTTCCTTTATGGTTCCGTTTTGCACACACACGTCGGGCTGCTTGCTCGTGTTCTGTTTCGGTTGGGGACTCGCTTTTCGGCTGTTTTGTGGAGTCGCATGTGGACTCGTTCTGGTGCTCATCCGGACACTCGTTCGCGGGCTCGTCGTACACATGTCCTTTTCCCCCCCATGTGTACCTTCGTATGCACCGTCGCACACACCATTATTTGTACCTTCCTTCAGACTCGACAGGCGGCCCCTTACTACGCTTGCCGCCCTGGCCGCGTTCCCATGATACGCTGCGCGGAGTTGCCGTACCGTCTTGCCATAATAAAAAGATTTCAAATAATTCTTAACGTTCATTAAAATTTCTTCCTCTCCCTTTAAGCTATAAAAAAACTTAAAATATTTTTTAAAATATTTCACTTTAAAAATATTGAAATGCTCGAACCTACAAATGGAATACCTGCCCCTTCTGATCAATTTGAATATATTTAAAGCGCAATAAATATTTAGTGCCGTCACAATATACTGTTTAACATTTTCGTAATACTTTTCATATTTTTCTTTTACAAAGTCCAGAATTTCGGATACAGTTACGCCTTGGTTTAGTATATCATTTTTTTCCTGTAGCCTTTTATGAATGTCTTCCGTGCCATCACAATTCGTGTATGTGCAGGTGGGTGGCATTTCACTTTCTCTAGGAAGATCATTCCTCAAACTATTTTCACTCGCATGAGCAATGCCTGCACTGTTGTCCTTATCATTACTATCATGGGTATCCATATGCTGCTGATGGACTTCCCCTTTTTCACTGCCACAGCTAGAATCGCGCCTTAACGATTTAGCACTACCACCACTTCCAGCCTTATGCTTGCTGTAGCAGTAGTAGCTGCAGTGCATGTGGCTGTTACTACTGCGGGGTGTATTATCGCACTGTTCTATCTCACTGGGTTGAAGGAAACTACCAATGTAGTTCCCTTCTGCGGTTTTATCCCCCGAGGAGCGTTTTCCCCCTGATGCATTACTGTGTCTACGGGGGTACTTCCTACAGGGTCCTTTAGTCATATCGGTATGTAGAGTATAAATGTTATTGTCATTAAGATTAACCTTCAGTAGGGAGAACATGGCAATTTTAATTATTTCAAATATGATATGCTTTTTCATATTTTTTAGAAAAATATATTTTTCCGGCTGATCATCCATAACCCTAAATTTAACAGTTGACCCCATGTACTTCCATGGGGTGTTCGTTTGGTACGACAGATATTCACATATGCGGTCAATTTTTATGTTACTATTTCTGAGAGGCACATTTGAATTAAGTAATTGCATATTTTTGTCCATGATAAAATTTTTTTTTTTTTTTTTTTCTTTGTGGCGTACCGCCGGCATTTTTAACATTTTGCTATCTTCTACAAGTTCATGTTTATGGATAATGTAGTCTTCACTTTTCATGTTTTCTATTTGATCCTGTTCGTATACATTTGTTTCTTTGCCTTTTTTTTTAATGTGCAGCCTCTTAACTGCCTCATCTATATATGTAGAGTCTACACTTTTGTTAATTACGTGTAGACCATTTTTGGGTTTCCTTCCTCTTTTTCTGCCCCTCCTTTTCCCCTTGTGCTTATTTAAAGATTCATCAAAGTATTCGAAATCGTAGCTTCTCGGCTTCCTGTTTTTTCTTAAGTTATGGTGACATATTTTGTTATCTTCATTGTCTATTCCATCTGTGCCGTTCATTGTTTTCTTTTGTTTTACTTTTGTTTTGTCATACGGGATGCGCCGCGGTCTGTACCCTACCAAGTAAGCACCGTCACAATGTGTATATATTTTGACGGTAGTAACCTTTTGCGTATGTTCCCGTATGTATCTGTACTTAACTCTGCGGTGTGGGGAAAAAAAAAGATTAGACCCCCTACACCGGCCGGTAAGGACAGATAAAAAGGCCCACCGTTCGTAACTGTTATGCATAAGAACGTACGTTCATGCAAGTAGCCTACGCGTCCACAAGGGGGAAATTCCCAAATGGTACGCATATGGGACCTACATCAATGTGGGTCTGTATAGGTCTGCCTAAATGTGTGCAGGTGTGTGTAGGAGCACGAGCTTTACACAACTTGGATTTGCACTCGGTCCAACTGCTCACACATGCATGTTATCTCCATACAATTTTTGTGAAAGCTGTTCAAAAATTGGGCTTGAAAAAATCATTAAAATGTTAATTCAAAGATTTTTGTATAAAAACCCATCGGGTATGCATAAAACACGGGGCAGCAAAAAAAAAGAAATAAAATAAAATAAGAAATAAAAACAGAGAAGGGAAGAGTGAAGCATAAGCAACAAAAGCAATGGACAAAATCGGAAACGGTTACACTCACCGGTTGCCATAAAAACGGTAAAAACAACTTTTAATATAAAACCAGGAGGTAGAAAATGTCGGTAAGCAATAACAGTGTAGCGCCTTGTCCGACGTTATAACATTTTGTGTACACATAAAAACGTGTGTAGGAAAAAACATAACACGTATATTTACAAACACATATGCAATTTTGTTGCAAACCAATGGGTAGGAGGAGAAGGGGGGGGTGTACCCGTGAGCGCCCAAAAGGAGTGCTTACTCGTGTACACATATATAAACGTACAAACCTGTACAGAACATATGAAATGTTCACACAATGGGTAAAAATAAAAAAAAATAAAAAAAAATGCGAATTTCAAAAATATGCACACAATACGCGGCATACAGCAGTTCATGCATACACATTGATTATGTACATATTTTCATGGGTCCATACACTCACGTATGTCTGATTTTCTTTTTTTTTTTTTTTGTTCACAAAATGCCCCCCCACCCTTTTACTCGCACGCCATTTGTGCATAAAAATTTTGGTAACATATCGTGAGAATATCGCACATGGATTTCCCCTATTTCATTTCTGTTTCTTTTTCCGCGAATGGAAATGCTTTCAGAAATGTTTATGTTGAACAAATGACTTTAAAAAAAAAAAATAAATAAAACAAAGAGGAAGGGGAATGGCATGGGGGGAAATAATGATAATTATGGCAATGATAAATGACGATGGTAGTGACCACAATATGATAAAGGTGAGGAACAAAACTTGACAATAGGCGTAACAAATTCTGATGCGTCCGCATGAGCAATATGCGAGCTGAAGGCGCGCAGGTGGAAGTGTAAAAAAAGAAAAAAAAAAAAAAAATTGTAGCAAAAATTTACGTAATTTCACATACACTGCGGAAAAAGAAAAAAAAAAAAAAAAATTCACTTTTAAACATTTTAATTATTTAACACTGTTTGCCCCCTTTTTTTTTTTTTTTTTGACGCTCGTTTTTCTGTTGAGCGAAAGTAACATTAAAATACATAATTCTGCGTGTATATTTCATAGAATAACGCTTAATTACGTCTGTCCACATGTGTTTTTATAAAGTAGGAATGTAATGTGTTTCTTCTGGGTGAAAAGAGAACACGAACACTAAGGGGAACACTAATACGAATTCACATGTGCGCATGTCAAGTGTACACACACACGTACGTACTTGTATACATACATAAAGCATACGAAACAAAAAACGACTGCGCATCCACTGCGCTGACTCCTTTTTCACTGGACATACACATGACACACTCTTAGGGTACTGTCAACAGATTCCATAGAGCACTTAAATTGCGTCACTGTTCTAGACCAAACAAAAACTTGACATTATTTTCTTTTTTGCGGACATATAATTTTTCACTGTAGCATACAATATAATTGGGCGATGGCATGGAAAAAATTTTTCTACATTTATATTTATCATGGGAAAACAAAAACGTTTGTGCATAATTTTTTTTTTTTTTTTTGCATATACTTGCTCATTCACTAGCTCAACCTATGCTTACATAGCCAAACAAACCCGCGATGTGTAATGTACGTTGGCCTCTTCACATAATTACGTATGTGAAGAATTCACACTAAATTTTGAAAGCGCGTTGAGGATGTGTGTACAAATTCAATTGGGACACATTTTTGCGTTACAAATTGTGAGCGAGTTCATGACAACTAATGCCTGACCAGCGACAAGGCTATGAATAAATTCGACATACAAAAAAAACGTTTAGTGGACGTGTGCAAGGGCCTATAAGGCTTTACACATCTGTGCACAGGTATATATATATATAAGCATAAATATAGGCATACGTGTGTGCTGCACAAATATAGCTACCTGTCGTCTTGGGGAACCATTTTGTGTTTTTATTTCGTCCGACGAGGACATTTAAACTCTGCTTCGTGTGTTCATACCATTAGAAGTGGAAGTAACACGTGTTTGTAACTCTCATAGAAGTGCTATGGTTGACAAAGTAGGTTAAGAATCGTTATGGCTCTCGCTTTTTCGAAAAACTGTATTAATGATAAAAGGCAAATAAAACAAAAAAAAAAATAAATAAATAAAAATGAGGGAAAAGCTAAAATAGGTACACTGATTTAATATATACTATTAAAATATATATACAATGCATAACTATACAGAACACATCCTTGTTTTAAAATAAATACAAACTAGTTTCAACCCTAAATTTATCTCTGTTTGGCAAAAATGCAAGCTGTTACTATTTTTTTTTTTTTTTTTTTACCAATTTTTCAGTCGTTTTTGTCATGTCGGCTCGTTCTTATGCACACGCAAAGTATATTCATGTAACGTTATCACTACGTTGGGCTAAATACAGAATACATGTGCGTTGCACGAGCAATAGTGCAGGTGATTGCCTGATGCATGTTTTTTTTTTCAAGCACAGCTTGGATAACCGTTACGCATGCAGGTAGCAAATTGAGCGCAAGGCAAAAATCGCCGTGGCTTTAAATTGGGGGTAAAACAGAATGAGTAGCATTGAAAATGTAAAGCGGTATGTTTGTTGCTTTATCTGTTCCACATTTGCCATCTTCAAATACGAGTCGTCATTTTTTGACACAATGTAAACATAAGGCGCTGCCTTTGCTATAACACCAAAGGAAAAATCATTTTGGTCACTGCGCTCAAGCATAAAAGTGGCGCCATGAGCTATATATATACACATATGTGTACTTATGAGATCGCCTGTGCTGAGCTGCCATGAGTTTGAAAAGGTGAGAGGCTTTGGCGGCTTTTTTAAAAAACCTACATGTCACACGAATGAGCAATCAGGATGTGTATAATACGTACGGAGCATGTACATATCCAGCTGAAGTGCAGTCTTAACAAAATAATGGCATTGCGAGGCAGCGGATATACCCAAGGCTCAGGCCTCAGGGAAGCCAAAACGCCTTTCTCCATAAGCAGCTTTACATATATACACACAAATAAGCAAACGGTATGATAACCCTTTACGGGAGCCTTTCGATTGGCAATAATTTTACTCAAAGAATTGCAAAATTTTTGCCTGATCACCAACTTTGTTTGCAATGAGGGAAACAAAATGGTTATTATACCATCATAAGGGTCCACCAAAAGGTGGCTTCAAATGACAATTGCATTCGTTTGTAACACTCGGAATGCAGGGCGCCTGCGAAGAAAGCAACCCCGTTCGAAAGAGCTCCTATATGTGGGTATCCATTTACGCATATGTTAACGGAGACAAAATTTTTGCAAACGGCACGAAGCGAAATGGAGTCCCGAAGCAGGTGCTCTTCATGGCCCCAGAACAGAAAATCGATGAGCACAAGTTGGATGTCAATGAAAGTCCGCACATTTTTTTAAACCTCACTTCGCAACTGTTCTGTTGAAAATTTTTTCTACACATTTTTTTTTTTTTTTTACTCTACCATGTGAGCAACATATATGTATCATATGAGCAAATTTATAGGGATACTATGTCTATTTTTTTTTTTTTTTTAAAGCAAAATGTCCTATGCTTAAACAAGATGCTGGATCCTGGAGGCTGTTTTTTGCGGTCAACACCGTCTTGTGCAAATGTGCACATGGTAATACGTCAATTGGGGGGATGGGGATTTTCTCTTTTGCCATTTTTCACTAATAAAAAAAATATAGCATGGCACATTTAAAATGTACTCTTTCTCGCACCACACCTTTAATGTATACGTGTTTTGTGTGCATTTTTTTTTTATCACAGTGCGAGTTGCCCCTTCAAAAAAAAAAGGTACTGTTCATTTTCATACATTTTGACACCCATTTGTTCACGAGTAAATTTTAAAAGCGTGTTGGTTGTGTTTCGCACAAAGACAGGGGAATGGAAATGTAAGCACAATGGTATGCATGCAAACTGTTTGCAGAGGCTTACCGCGCCAGTGAAGGCATTTACACGCGGATAGGCAAAACATGTTTGCAATTTTAAATCTACCATTCCTTCAACGCTCGTGCGTATGTAATTTGGGTAAGCTTAACATAGCGGTGGAGTTTCCCTCTTCAAAACTTTCCCCTAAATTTTATCCCTTCAATGACTGAAAATGCGTTGCCCCACGTGCAATTTAATCATAAAAGGAGTAGGCTACAAGCGCGCGCGGAAGGCATACATGTAGGCGTATTCCTTTTTAACGCAAAAGAACGGGGCGTATCAACGTTGTGCATAATTTGTGACTTCCCGATTGGGGGAACAACAGAATTATGGGGAGCAGGAAACCAAGTGACAAGAGAAAAGCATGTCACAAAGAGGAATCACTCTTTGGTCATTTACTCACGGGACGCAAAAAAAAAAAAAAAAATCATTTCATGGAAGAGAAAATATTTCTCATAGGAGAACGCCCAACGGAAGGGAACCCTTCCACATTGTTGACGTTGTGGCCGTCACGCTGACATTTTTTTTTTTTTTTTTTTTTTTTTCGGGGAACATTAGCAAATTTGGTAAAAATTGTGCCCCTGACACAATCAGCAGAATAATATGTTCATAACCCGTTACAATTTTTTCGTGACAACTTGCTCGAAAAAAACATGCGCTCGACGCGGTTATGCATATTTTTTAAAAGAACACCATTATATAGCTAATCGAAAAAGTGCAAATAACAGTTGGGCGCAAAACAACAGGAAGCCGTATAAAGGTATAAAGCGCGGAGCATATATAAATACATGCGACCTTGCGACCATACAACCGTCCGCCGGAAAATCTGAAAATTTTTAAATAGAGAGAAAAAAAAAATAAAACCATGAGTAAGAAGAATTAACCAGTTTACGCTCTTTTAATTTGTCATTATACCTTTTTTAAACTATGTCGTAAAGTTTTATAGCTTTTTTTTTTTTTTTTTTTTTCTTCCTCCTGTTTTTGCTTCTTGTCCCAACGGCGTGTCAATGGCGATCGTTACAAATGTCGAAATTGAGAAGAAGTTCTTTGACTTCTACGAGGGGGACAAAAACGTTTTTTATTCCAAGGA
>NW_012192633.1:156786-176047 GCF_000956335.1 Plasmodium fragile | reverse complement strand
CGGTGATCTAAGTGTGCACGTGTGTACATAAGTTTTTTTTTTGTTTTCCCCATCTGTTCAGGGTGTGTGAGCTCCACTGATCAAACGGTTATGAGCAGATACAAATAAATATATATATGTGTGTATTTTTTTTTTTTTTTTCCTGTGCGCTTGACCCACTCTGACGCTGCAGAAGGTGGCTGGTTGCCTAGGATCCCCTGTGACGTTGCACACCGCACGCAACGTGTGCGACCATGCAGCCTCCCTTTTCCACATGTACATACATCCAAGCACCAACGTTTTGTGAAGTAATCTGAGCAATGAGGTGTGCCCTCCCGATTTTTTCACTCGGAAATATTTATCTTGAGGGATATTTCCCCCTACCTGCACAAGTACTCAAATAGGAGGTCCTTTCCAAACTGAACGAAGCGCCCTCGCGAGGTTACGAACCTTTTCACTTGGGTATCACCATAAAGGGTACAACATACCATTCTCATATGTGCGTGTAGAGGGGGGGGGTGCCTTATGCCTTTTCAAATGCGTCCTTCTTTTGCCTCACGGGGGAATATCCACAAGCGGAGTGTAGGATATACTGTTGGGGCCTTTTCACAATTGCGCAAAAATGGTATTTACCTAATTGTAGAGTTTACCAAATGGGGAAGCTGCGATGATGAGTGGGGTGGAAGCAAAGAGGGAACGATGATGCCGGTTTGTTCCTTTAGCACATAATAACTCTCATTCAGGTGTCGGCACATTTACCGCATAAGCACGGGATGGATGGTCTCGCCGAAGCTGTTCGGTTACGTGTGTACGTATGGCTTTTGTGTAGCTTCTTGCCTTTTTTTTCCCCCCAATTTAATAGTGTCTACTTATTCGTCCCTTTAAAACAGAACAATTTAACCCCCTCTACACACTTTCCCCATTTTTTCGATTAAAAATGAGTTCCCTTTTTTTTGTCACATGTTTGGTGGTGTGGCAGTAATATGACGATCAGGTGTTTTTTTTTTTTTTTTTTTTTTTTCCTACTTTTTTTTTTTTTTTGCGTGAATTTTTAAAAGGAAGGTTTAATTCTCATCGTGAGTGAGTATATGTTTCCACACACATATCCTCTTCACGCTGGCACAGTTTTACACAAATTGTTTTTATACATGTGGCATGCATACGGCAATTGCAGTGAGGGTGGGGGGCGACACACAGCATCAGAATCATTCACTAATCAAGTAAATTAGAAGAAATGGTAGAGCTGAGCAATAATATAGCGAGGTCGTGTGAAAAAAAAAAAAAAAAAAAAAACAGCGAGGTGAAGGGAAAAAAAGCAATGCGGTGCAGCGCAATTTCGAAGACGTGGGAACAATGATGAATGGGATGGAGATAAAAATAAGGAAATGAAAAAGTAGCAATTTGATCGAAAAATAAAAAGTATAAAATAGGCAAATTGGGAAATAATCACCCATTTTCAAACATCAAGGAAACTACACAGATAAATGGAAAAATAAACGGAAGACTCGGGAGACATAGTGCGCATGACATGGTATATATTACTTATCCTACTCTCAGCCGCTTCACAAAAAAAAAAAAAAAAAAAAAAAGAGGTAGGTGAACACACATTGAGGCACGCCACGTACGTGTAACAATCATGTGTATTGGGGATGAGTATGCACAGAGAGAAATAGCCCTGAGAGTGTGAACAAACGATTGTTAAGAATTTGCGAGACGCTTTTACATACACAACTCGAACAAAGCGAGACATACACTTTTTTTTGGCGACCTATTTTTGTGCGCAAGGAGACATATAGCCCATTGGGGTAAAGGGAACATTTGCGCGAAAGGTGAGCCAAAATTGATTACACCAAATAGACTGCGCCACAGCGTCACGTAAGTCGAAGGAATAAATAGAAGTACGACAGTCATGGTCCAGGAGAATGAAAAGAAAAAGAGGAAGCTGTTTGAGGACGCGCCCAACTATGACGCCAATTTTTTATCCAATTACGTAAATGAGTTAAGCATAAACCACGTTGGTTTGCCCGGTGTGGGTGGCAATGAGATTAGGAGCAACGATATATGCGCCGGTCAGTTGGGCACAAATCAGCAGTACGGTGGCGGGATATGTGTAAACCATATGGGGGGGACCCACCTGGGTGTGAATCAAAACGCATTTGATGCACAGGTGGAAAACAGGAAGGATCACCCCTGCGTCAACGAACCCCACAACTGCAACAGCGTCCACTTCAACAAAAATGTGCTAATCAATAGCATCGACGTACTTTTAAATTTTATAAATTATAGCTGTCTCAATGAAAGCATAAAGCATGAAGTCCTTTATGACAATTTGTTGAATTTGCGTTTTCATATCCTGAGTTTAAATGACGAAAAATTCCACCAGAAAAAGATAACTGAATATTTTTTTAAAATGTAGGACACGCGTGAAAGGGTGGTGGTGGTGATGGCATTAGCCAGGTGCTGCCTCTCCCTTTTCCTGCATTCCGTGTTATGCGTTCCTTCCTGTGCAAAAATTAACTCCTTCATCAATGGCATAACAGCGACGAGGTCGGTTAGCTGGGCGAAGTGGTCGAAATGAGCCCACTCATTCGCATGGTATGAATGAGCAACATGCCACAGCCTTGCTCGTCGTCTGTAAACTTTTGAATGTCCCCGTTTATCCCTCCCCGCACCACTTTGAACAATTTTGTTAACTATTTTTTTTTTTTTCCTTCTTTTTTCTTTTTCGTTCTTCATTTGCCTGTCTCTTTCACTTTTTTTTGCCTTTTTTTCTGCCCTTAAATTTTAATTGCGCTGCAAAATTAACACAAATTTAGCTTCGTTATTATGTAAACTCTAATTGTTTGATCCAACGACGCGAAGGCACAGAGGCCCAACTTGTTGATGTTCCAGTCGAAAGAAATTATGGGTTGAGTGGACACTTTGAGAAAATTTAATTTTTCCAATTCGCCTACAACGCCCCTTTTGCATCCCTTGGTTTCGTCAAAGATGTGGTTTTTCTCAGGGTTCAAATATTTGTAGAGGACAAGCTACAGAGGGGGTAGAAAGTGCACACGCATGTTGGGTGACGACGTGCATGTGTTTTTGCATGTGTGTTTACGTGTGTGCCGGCGCGCTTATATGCTCAGTCGACGCATGGTGTGCCCTCTCAGGAATGCACATTATATGGTGGCGCTTTGGCATTTTCCTTTGTCTCAACATTGACCGCCCCTTCGCGGCATCCTCCCTCTTTTAACATTTCCGTCACCTCCCAAGGAAGCAAAAATGTCCCGGTTTTGCGGCAAAAAGGGGGTTCCCCAACATGTTCCTTTAAAAGGGGGAAAAGCCATATGTACGATTTCGTTTTGCACAGCTGCCTTTTTTACTATAATGCGCTGGGTTAAGAGGATCGCTCGTTCGTTAATTTGACTCAGCTACAGGACAGAATTGACTGTCCCATCGACTTCTCTATTAGCGACACATGTGACATCATGTATACGTACTGTGCTGCCTTTCAGTCGTTGCTATACTTTTTTTATGCAACAAAACAAACCTGAAACAATCTGGTCCTTGCTGTAGGCATATCCCACATCTTCACTATACACATCCATATTGAATATGTACATGTTTCCCTCCAAGGTGGAGCAAATTAACTTGTTCATTTTCGTGTCTTTCCTGTCGTAGCTCACTGCGCAAACGCCATTATTGACGTTGACCTTGCCGAGGAGTAAACAGAAGCAAAAAAAGAAAAAAATATATTTGTTATACTAGGTAGTAAAAGGGGAGTACCTACATCGTATGAGCACACACATGCACTAAACATGTGGAGCGATAAACTGTTGCCCAAAATAAGGGAACCCATGCGCAGGTAAGATACATCCATTTATTTGCATATATATATGTGTGCATGTGTGTGTAACTAGGGCGGAAAAAAAAAAATGCTCGCCCCTCTGCTGCCTACCTCATGTTCCACTGTCATCATTTTTAAGTCGAAAAACTTGATGTCCCCATTGTCATATCCTGCACAAAGATTCAGGTTTTCTTCGCCTCCCCCAGAGGGAGATTTTACTTCTATGTAGTTGTTTCCTGTTGAAGGCGGTGGAAAGGGTGTTTATGGTTCAGGGGAGGGCTCATAAAAATGAGAATCTTAGCCCATTTGAGGACACACATTCCTGTGTTAGGGTAAGACTATACGTTTAGAGGGATTGATATGCCCTTGTTGGACGCACGTATCGAGTAGCTCTCACCTGTCGCAACACACCAACAGTCAGGGATGTAAGCCGAGTCCTTGGGTGGCTCTAAACTGACAACCTGTGGAGGGGTGTGCGGGGGAGTAATACGTGGGGCCTTTTCACACGTGATGGTGTAACGTGGACGTGGGGGTACGCGTCATGCGACATGCATGATGCGGCCGTCCTAAGGGAGCCATTATGAAACAGCCACAAAATGAAACGTGGCCTTTTTTTTTTTTTCTTCATATAACTCACTTCATTATTCGTTCTGATATCGAATATTTTGACAGACCCATCCCTACTGGCACTGACCACTAAATTATTGTTTTTGTAGTTTTTACATTCTACTTTGTTTATAAGTTTTGTGTGCTTTTTTATGGTATAGTACGGCGTGGACATGCGGTTAATATCGTACAGAAGTATTTTTCCGTCGAACGTACCTGGCGGAGTTGAGTTATGTCAGCTGTGGTTGGTGACGCATATGGGGGAAGGCACATACAGGAGGAGAAGTGGGCTTAGGGAGGAACCCCTACGAGTGGATGTACCCATCGCACACTATACCCCAAACGCTCCCCGTGGCTCCGGTCTTACCACAAGCAATGGTGTACCCCCCGGAGTAGGAGAAAAAGGGGCTGATGGTCTTTACCCCTGTTTCTGTTGCATGGTCAGAAATACAGGTGAACTTTCCCTTATTCAGGTTATACACATTTATGTACCCTTTTTTATTTAATTTTTCGCCGACAGCGAGAATGTCTGACTTGCCGTGTACCCATTTCACATCGTAGACGGTGTCATCGAGGGGGTGGTTTATATGCTCAATAATTTGTGGCTTATTTTGGGCGTTCATTGGGTATGCGTGATGGTGTACGCGGTGGAGGCGTTTGTGTGTGAGGGGTAGGTTTGGAAAAGTTCGTCGTTTCCGCAGAAAGGCAATTCCTCTGCTTCGTTACTTTTTCATTTCGTTGTATATATGCATGGGTATTATAATATGTGTGTATTTGGTTTTTTTTTTTTTCCAATTTTTGTGGACACACAATTACGTGCTCATAAGAACGTGTGAGAATTTTGTTTTCTTTTGAGTTTTTTTTTTTTCCCTTTTTGTTCAACGCAGGGATGCAGTTAACGGTGTGAGTTTCTATCCACCCCGCTGTAAAAATGGCTGCATGGTTTTGTCCCTGATAACGTAGCCATTTCTACACGTGTCCATATTTTTTTTTTTTTTTTTTCTCTCTTTGGTCAATATGGGTGCCATATGCACATGTGAATTTTCCTTTATGGCACCTTTGCTACGGTGTGATCATCCCGTTGGTTTTCTCTATGGTGTTGATAAGCCGATTGTGGGGGGAAGATAAACATTGCGTGGACAATGGTAGCTCTATGTGTGGAGGGAAAAAAAAAAAAAAAAAAAAAAAAGTCGTCATATGTATGTTAACCGAGTGAAAATTCCAATTTTTTTTTTTATTCCTCTATTGGATGTGTCCACAGAATATTATGCTTGTTTAACTTGCCCATGACGAGATACGCCCCCTCCCCATCGACGTCGCGTGCCTTCCCTTTAGCGGAGCGTCCAAAGGAAAATCCCCTTTTTTCCCCGTGAACAGTGAAATAAATTAAATCTTTTTTTTTTTTTTTTTTTTTTTTTTTTTTGGCAACTTCTTTTGGAATTTCCATAAGTTGATAATAAATGGAGGGGGGCATTACGGGTTCCCGTATGCGCAAAGGGGCAGTGATTTTTATCCCCCCCACCACAACTCTCCTCCCCAATTCGTACATATTCATCGGTCGGGTGTGCGAAGGAAAAAAAAAAAAAAAAAAAAAAAAAAAGGAAACACTGTACGCTATGCCATCGCTGCGCGATTCAACACACCCGTTGCGCTTGAGTTGTGCGCTGCACAGTGGCAGGCCATGCCGCCCACGATGACCACAGGGGGGGCATTTCGGCCGTTACATTTCAGCCAGTCCTTTTTTTTGTCGCCCCAGCTTCGCTTTGCTCCTCAAGATTTATGGCTCCAATAAATGTCTTGAACGTCGCGGAGAAGCCATCGGTTGCGTCGGCAATCGCTAACATCTTGAGCAAGGGGAAAATGCAGAAGAAAAAGAGTTGTAGCAAATACAACCCAGTGTTCACGTTCAACTACCAGAAGGGCCACGAAACATGGTCTATGTATGTAACTTCCGTGACTGGGCATTTAACGGAGCAAAAGTTTGATGACAAGTACCGCAACTGGGTGAACACAGATCCCCAGGTGTTGTTCGACGCAGAAATTACCATCTACGTTGAAAATGATAAAAAGACAATAGAAAATAATTTAAAGAAATACTCCAAGTTTTGCAATGTGCTAATTTTATGGCTGGATTGTGATAGGGAAGGAGAGCATATCTGCTTTGAAGTCATAAACACCTGTTTCGTGATGAACAGATATATAAAAATTAAGCGTGCCCAATTTTCAGCTGTGACAGAGAAGGACATCATTCATGCCATTAACAATTTGAAGTACCCTAATCGTAATTTAGCTCACAGTGTAGATGTACGTAGAGAAATTGATTTAAGGATGGGTTCTATTTTTACCAGGTTCCTCACGATTAGGTATGAACATTTAGTGAAGACTCAGACAAGCATTATTAGTTATGGCCCCTGCCAATTCCCCACCCTGGGATTTGTCGTAAACAGGTATATGGATATAAAAAATTTTGTAAACGAATACTATTGGTCGATTAAGATGCAGTACTTGTGTGAAGAGGGGGGTACTAAATCAGGTGATGAATCAGAAGAGAGTATACAAGTGGGCAAGAAAAAAAAACCGAAGAAGAAAAAAACGAAGAATAAAATTCCCACGGTTGATTTTACATGGTCGAGGATAAGGTTGTATGATCACCTGGCTGTGGTTCTGATTTACGAAGAGCTGGTAAAAAACCCTCTATGTACGATAACCAATATATACGAAAATGAAGTGAAGAAATACCGTCCTCTTCCTCTGAACACTTTGCAAATGACCAAGTTGGTGTCTAAGCACTTCCATATATCCTCCAAACAGTGCATGAACATTGCGGAGAAGTTATACAATAAAGGGTTCATTAGCTACCCCAGGACAGAAACCAATTACTTCCCCAGCAGTATGAATTTACGAAGCATTGTGGCTGAGCTGAAGAAAAATGATGTGTTCGGTTACTATGCTAAGAAATTATCTGATGAGAACCATTTTAGAGAGCCTAGAAAAGGGAAGCTAAATGATAAGGCTCACCCACCTATACACCCCGTTAAGAATATGTACAAGACAGACCAGGTAGAAGAAAAAGAATGGTTGATTTATGAATTTATTTGCAGACATTTCTTAGCTGTATGTAGTGATGACGCAATTGGATTTAACAGCAAGGTGGTTGCCAGTATTGGTAAGGAGGAATTTTTTTGTAAAGGATTAAAAATTGTAAAAAAAAATTATTTAGAAATTTATATATATGAAAAATGGAATGATAAAATGATACCTCCATTTCATATAAGCCAAGAATTCCATCCCTACAGTTTATTAGTAGAGGAAGGAATCACACAACCCCCCAAGTACCTGTCTGAAAGTGATTTACTCTCGCTGATGGATAAATATGGGATAGGGACTGATGCGACAATGCATGAACATATAGAAAATATTCAAAAGAGAAATTACGTGTTTAAAAATAATAAGAATTTGTTTATTCCGACCAACTTGGGAATCGCTCTTGTGTTGTCATATAAGAAATTTAAGGACATTGGGATTGACTTGACGGATCCGTCACTGCGCGCAAAGATGGAAAAGGATATGACTTTAGTTGCGTCTGGCACCAAGGATAAGGACGAAACGATACGAAACTACATAGACATAATGAAGTACATTTATCAGGAGATGTACAACCGGATAGACCTTCTCGACGAGCAGATTACGTACTACTTAAGTAGTGCCGCGAAAGTGGACAAGTGCTAATATTGTCCTTATTTCCCCCTTTTTTCCGTTATTTTTTTTTTTTTTTCGTTTGTTTGCACGTGGATGCCACGACTGTGCAGATGTACTTGGCTACTCGTTCTTCTTTCTTAAAAAGAGAGAAAATTTATCCATTCACTAGGGTTATACAATTTGCTTTATTATTTATTTAGTATACCTTTTTTTTAATAACCTACGGTGAGCGTCGCTGCGGGATTATGTGCATACATTTCGCGTCTATCAACGTTACACACTTTGAAACTCTGGGTTTGCACATCTGACGAAGCATTTCCTCGTGCTATTATTCTGTGTTGTGTCTTTTGTGGCCTTAGGAGCCGCGACGCGCTGCTAACCTTTTTCGCTTTATTCGAGGCGCCTTTCGTCGCCACCCCTTTCTGTGTCAATTCTCTCACGCCACGAGGTCTTATGGACATATTACGCATTTGTAACAGCACATGTGGGAGGAACATAATGGGCTAGGACTTTCCCAGGAGAGGTTTCCAAAAGGGGGGGGTAACCATACCATGCACACATGCACACATGCACACATGCATACGTGCAACACATGGTTAGTGATGAAGTTTTTTTTTTTTATAACAAGACAAAGCGATGTTTTATTGAAACTGTATAAATCTTTTATAAAACAATAATTTAAAAAAAAAAAAAAAAACACGTCAGTTTCGACGGTATTGTGATTTGCTATAAAGGGAAAGATGTGCAACATTATGAAGGTCGTTTTTTTTTTTAATTACGGCTTGGAAACGTACATACACGCAAGGTACAGGAAAAAAAAAAAAGGTTAAAAAAAATGTTAAAAAAAAAGGTTACAAAAGGGGTGCACATCTCTACACAGATTTATACACGTGTCATATGAGGACGTATACATGATATAAATTTAAACATATACGTCAGTGTTACTTTATTTATTTATCGCACACATTGCGTGGGGCGACAGTTTGGTAGGCGCACTTGTGCAAGGCTTGCGATGTTGTTGGACCGATTTTCGATTGGCCCGTTTACTTCACGACTAACACCGCTTTGAAAATGTCTTCCGACTGGATGTGCCTCGGGGCAGCGGCCTAGGGTTGCATCCCATCGCCAAGCTCCTTTAAAAAAATCGCTTCGAACTTAGGGTGTGGGAAGTCTGATGATGACAATGGGGAAGAGGTCATAAATGTAGGTGGTCCATATTCCCATAAAGAGACCAAGAAACATAGCAATGACAAGGAAGGTTGAAATAGTTTCAACGTCTTTCTTCTTCTTAGCCTTTTTAAGCTCCTTGACGAAGACCAAAAAGGGCACGGTATTGAACCATCCATTGGTGAAGGCGAGCATAGCCATACAAATGCACTGATGAACAATGTTGGTAAAGAAGGGGCGTTCACAAGCAGCAAGGAGAATAAACCAAGGAATGAATATAAGACGAAGGAAATTCAGGAGAAGTAATTTGTTAAGGGAAAAGGAGAACCATTTAAAAATTTTCATATGACTGAAATTTGGTGGATATCGGCTTACAAAATCGAACACTTGAAACATACCCACAATTAAGGTAACATGATAATCTGAAATGTTGTGGCTCTGTTGCCATTTCTTATGTCCTACACCAGGAAATAATTGTAATGAAAGCCAGTTCACTAAAAATATAGCAAGGATAGCTTTGTAACTGTCTTTAATTAGTTCTAAGTAAGAGAGTCCTTTTTCGTCCTTGTCGTTGTGTTCTTCTTCGTTGGAATTTTTTGCGGAAGACAGCTCTAAGTTATATACACTAAATATGATGGCCAAAAGTAAACACACTTCACAAATGATGAAGAGGTATAATAACTTGGCTTCATTTACTCCAAACTGCTTCTTATCAGGAACAATCTGATCTAGTATTAAATTTATAACAAATATAAAACCTCCTGAAATACCAAACCCTGCTGAGATATACCCACCCATATTTTCTTTCATGGTTGTCCCAATATTAAATGCAATCGTTTGGGTCAGTCCTGCCACTATTCCTATAACTATGAAGGCTATTAGGCAATATGTGTCAAACTGGGTGTCGGTAAAAAATTTATGAGCTATTTGAAACCCTGCACACAATACTGCTAGCCCTCCTAACGTGTACGGCAATAAAATCTTAGGTACGTTGATGAAAAGGGCTACAATGGATGAACAGACTAAACCGGTTATTTGAAATGTGTTGTATTTAAAATTTATATTTAAGCCCAAAGCTGTATTCCATACATTTAATGAACTGAGGCCAATTAAGATGAATGTTAATGGTAAAAGAATCTGTTCATTTTTTATCAACTTGGATCCAACTTTCCCATCCTTCCCTTCCTTCCCTTCCACGTCTCTCTTCTCAATGTCGATCATGGTGTTGGACGAGTCTTTACTTATGCTCATATTGGTGAAAATTTACAAAAGCGAGGGACACTTTCCCTTTATTCGCCTCTATATGGATGGGGTTGTGGGTTCGTTCTTCACTTTGCCTCAAAAAAAATGGGAAGCACCCCGGTTATGCATAACACGTTTTTTTTTTTTGCAATGTGTGCGATCGGCAACTTGCAATATACACAGTTCACACCGCTGTTAATAAAAAAAAAACAACTCAGCGGTATAGCTCAAACGAGAAAAAAAAAAAAAAAAAAAAAAAACCAAGCGATTATAATGTTGGCTTGTTCACGCTACACATAATAGCAAAAAAAAACATTCCCTCAAGGGGTTATCACCCATTATCTGTTCCAATCACAAACGGAGAAGAATGTATATAATTATATACATATGAAGAAAGGAGGAACAAAAAGGGGGAAAAAAGAAAAAAAAAAAAAAATGTTTATAAAAACAGTACACTTGATGTCGCCATGTAAAAAGTGATGGGAAAAAAAAAAAAAAAATCCTGCGCAAAAGAAGAAGCATATAAGAGAGCTACATATGTTCAGATAACATATAAATATATACATGTAATTATTTTGAACTTGAATGATGAGAATAGTTTATTTTCATTTATATTTTTTGCCGCGCCGTGTTTGCTATTTTTTGTGCTATGTAAGAGTTGCGGAAGGGTCTCCCCCCTATACGCCAATTAAAAAGTCATAAGTACGCTACTCTTGGGGTTAAGCATGAACGGGCACTTATGCAAACATACATAATAATGCAATAAAAATATATGACGTAAGCATTTTGCTCCTATGGTCGTTTCATATATGCGAGGCGTCCCGAAAGGCCGAACGTAGGCTGGATGTATACTGGTTCTCCTCAAGCTCACACCGCTTCGACCCTGTTCTCTCAAACACTTATGCCGGAGAGAGCCCGCACCGTATATGCAGGCGGAAAAAAATATAAGCATAAAAAAAAAAAATAAATGTATAAATATATAACATTATTATATACATTTATGATGCACATGAGAATTCGTAATGCTGAATATATAAACGTGTGTTTGATGACCTCCCACCTCCCTTCCCCTGCCCTTAACGCAGCAGCATGCGAGAGTCTCCACGTTTTGCCAAAAGTTAGCCTCATGTACTGATTTTTTTTTTTTGCCGTTTTGCACAAGAGGTAAAAAAAAAAAAAAATATACAGTTGGTGAATACAGTTATAATTGTAACAACACAATGAGGACATAAAAAAAAAAAAAGGGGAAAGGAATTTTATAGAACTTATTTAAGTCAAGGATATGAGAGAAAACGCCCACCAAAGGCACGAAGATCGGGAGGTGGTGTGTGTATAAATAGCACCCCTATGTGCATGCATGTGAAGATGATTCGCGGCACCTGTAATGCGTATAAATTATACACATGTATATATCACGTGTACCCTTCGGCATGAAGGAAAAACTTAGCTGATTTATCTGCACACATCATTACCTTCTCATGCTCGCAGTTTTAAACAGACCAAGCTGTACGTTGTGTAAGCCACACAAGAATTGAGGCGTTTTTTTCAGTAGACTCTTCCCCCTTCGGTGGGCATAACGAAAAAAAAAAGGTACCCTCCCCCCTTTGTGAGGACATTGTGAGCGTTGCACAAATTTAGGCACGCATGGTATGTTAAAAATGATGTTGGGTTTTAAAATTGAAAAGTGAAAAAATTGCATATGCCATCGTGCACATTTATCTATATACGTATGTGCACACAGCTTCTGCAAATGAGTAGAAAAGGGGGTTCAGAAGAAATAACGACGGGCGTAAGATATGTCGTTGAAGGTGTAAAAAGGTAATTACTAAAGGGTGGAACACTGTGTAAAAAAAAAAAAAAAAAATTTAAAGACACGAAGGCGAGGACACGACTGCAGTGTTACGTGCGCATATGAATGCCGCGCGTTGCATCGTAGTATGTGAACAACATATGTTTCCTGCGCTCCGCAGTTGGTGCCGAATTATGTATGTAATGTATGTGTAGACAAATAGCCATGAAAAGTATAATGTCTGTTCGGTTCGGTTCGGTTCCGCTCCGCTCCGCTCCGTTCCGTTTTTTTTTTTTTTTTTTTTTTTTTTTTTTGCTTCTCTTCTTAAAGGTGAAAAAGGGGAATCTTGAATAAGATGTATCTGGACGCGTTCTGCACTATGTGTTTAACATTTGACGCGGTCTACAAATTGTGTTCCAAATGGGGAGAAAATATTTATGCGGAGGCATATTCCGTATGCCTTTTGTACACAAATAAAGGCATATATCATGCGCACATAATTTGCACACGCATTAGGGATATTTTTACCCATCTCTGAGGGTTCCACTAACCTGGGTATAGAAGGCGACATAAACAGCACACACGCTTGTGTTTATGAATAGCTGCGGGGGAAAGGAAATGAATTGTTCATTGTGTGGAGTTTGTATGATGATGTATTCCCATTTCCCCCTTGCATGGTTCCTGTTATAGATGGAGTGACATTTGCGGAATATCTAATTGGCCACTTCGAATATGGCGCTTTTCGCCCTATGGCTGTTCTGCACGTCTTACGATCATTGGCAAAATGAGGGTCGAAATAAGGGGCATGAAAACAGCATTGAAGGGGTACAAAAAAACGGAAACGAATGGGGTCAAATATATAAAAAGAATTGATATAAAAAATAATATCGAGCCGATTGTTATGCATGTACAGAAAACTATTTCCTCCTTGAGAATTATTTGTGTTTTGTCCTAAAAAAAAATTTTAAAAAATAAAAAAAATGTATAAAAAAAAAAAAAGGGGGCGTGGGGCAAGGTTTCATCGAAAGTTGTATATGGTCATCCAGTGGACTGTCTTAAACGGGGATTCACGTGGCCTCGCCATGCTTCTTCCCATTTCTACACATTGTGTTCTCTCTCGTGGTACCTTAATTAAGGGGTAGAACATGGGAAAGGAACAGAAGAACAGGGAGCATACCAAAAAAAAGGCCTAACATAATAGGAGGGGGAAAAATCATATTTGTGTGAGAGCATCTATATGTATGTGTATATATATGTATATGGTAATATATGTTCGAGAATGTGTTGCCAGGGGGGGGGGATAGAAACACATTCAGACAGGGTGCTTACACTCCCCCGCCTGGAGACATACACATACATATACACACTCGCGCATGCGTTGTCACCTGTTGCACGAAATGCTACGCGTGCATTTATGTCCCTTACCGGTAGAAATATTATGAGGGAAAATAATAAGTATAGAAGGAGAAGAAAAAGAATTATGAAAATATTAAACACAGAGAGGATGCTCAGCGTTCTGTAGTTTTCGAAGAATGTGGAGTAGCTGCTTAGCAAGTAGTTTAGGTTTTGAATGTTCAACACTTTCTAAGGGAGGGGCGAAGGTGATGTGGGAGCGGATATGAGTGCTGCGCACATTGGGGAAGGTGCGTACATAGAGCTAGACACACACGCGCGTTAAGGCTTAATATGCAGTCATGGTAACGGTATGGCACAGCACGAAAAGTTCATCAGGTGATGTAACGAAAATTATTTCGGCACGAACAAATGAAGTGAAACGAACGGTATGGAATGATGTGTACAAGTAGCGTTTGTGCAGTGTGGTATGTGGGCTGTGTTATGGTTCACATTTTTTTTATTATTTTTTTATTTTTTTCCCTGGCGATGATTTCGCTCAAGTCTAACTTGCTTGATGTAGTAAGACGGGTCCACCTTGATGAGCGATTCCCCCCGGTTCACCAAAACCTTTTCCTCGTACTTGAGCACATTTTTACTTGGGCAAATCGTTTCTGTGAGGACTGAATTTTCGGTGATGGTTTTCATTTTGGGGTTTCGACTTCGGTGGAAGTTAAAGCGAAGGGGTTGCAACGGTTACGTAAAATGGCGCAGAGTGAGGGACAAAGTGACGATTAAAAGTTAAGGCGTAAAGGAGGGAAAAAAAGGGGAAATATTATTTTTTTTAAATCTCGCCCAGGTGGCAAATAAGCGGGTGTTTTCACGTATACACATTCGTGCAAAAAATTTCCAGAACAAAATTGGAAATTTGTTTTGTCTTGAAAGAGGAAGTGGCGTGAACACTGTGTGACACGAACGGAGGGGAAGAAAAACCAAATGGAACATGAGCCAATTGCACATGCGTGGTGACAAGCGGGTTGTGCATTAAAAGAAGCGTTCGATTGTGTGTCGCCTTATTTGAGACTCGAACGGAGGACTAACCCTGAACGGTTCGCGCAATTGTGTATGCATGTCCCAAAATGATCAAAATGGGATTTAAAAAAATTTTAAATTTATAATATATAATTTCAAGGCAATTCATATCTTTGGCGGAGGGTCTTTATTAGCACTTTTGTTTTGGTCTGCTCATCAAATGGCTTTTTTTTTTTTTTTTTTCCTGAGATCAGAGAAAAGGCTTTTTCTGCCGTTCTGGCACCCTCGTGTGTTTTTTCACCCTTTTCCGGGATTTCCGCCTTTTCTCCGTTTAGCTTTACGGTTGCGTGCGACATTGTACAGATTTATGCACTAACATTTTTTTTCATCTTACACCAAGAAATATATATTATGTGGCGGGGTGCACCTTTGGTAGACTCCCGGTGGTTCCAAAAAGCAGCACACTTGCATGTGTGTTTGCAATTTAAGTGTTCCTATTTTGTATGGAGCATTGAAGTACTCTTACTTAGGACGATCGCCTACTTGTTCATTTCTCGCCCCCCGTTGCCCGCCTGCCCCCCTTGAGGTGTGGTGTACGTGTTTCCGATTTTTCGTCATGTCGTTTTGTTACTACAGAACATTTCCAACAGCTCCATGCTTTAATTAAACACTAATGGGGGGAGGCGTGGTGGTGGTGGCATTTTTTTATATACTTTTCTGTTGGATAAAATTGGGGAATGTATTAAATCCCTCCCATTGGGTTTATTGTGCCGTTTTATTCACTTCATGTAACGTACAATTGGTAGTTGTTCTGCACGTACGTATATTATATGTATGCACGTGCCTATGAGGGGCGACGCGCGGCTTTTTATTTTTTTATTTAGGCAAAAAGAGGGGAAAAAAAAGTGGCAAAGTTGAATGTACCTTTTATGGGCACGTAACTGGTTCTTTTTTTTTTTTTTTTTTTTTTTTTGTTCTGCCCCCTCCTTTTGACGCTTTCTCCGGTTTTGAAGTTAAACTATTTTTTCACCTTTTCAATTAAATGGAAATGCTAACAACCGTTTGTGTGAGTAAATAAGTGAAGGTGATAAATTTCGCGAAGATTTTATTGCAGCATTTTTTACCCCATTTTGTGGAGAATATTTTACGGAGGTTTTGCATTTGTGAAGAGGTGAAGAGAGGCTCGACCCAACCCTCTGGTAGCATTGCTCCCTTAGTTGACTACTCCCCCCTATCTTTGTAGCAAATGAAAAAAATAAAAGGATGTTGAGAAGAATAAGCAAACCGTCGTCCAACCGTTTTGGTAACGGACCAAGTGGCAGGCAAGATTACATGAATGGAAATGACAGAGACGCCCACGAGGAAGAACATTCTATGTCGGACGAAGCCAGTGATGGGGATAGTAATGAGTCCAGGGCATGTGAAGGAGGGAATTTTGGAATAAACGACTTTCTATCACATAAAGAGAACTCACACGTATTGAGGAAATTTTTTATATTTGTTTTATTAATTATTTTATCACCAGTAATATTAATAGTCCTGTACAAGTACCTGTTTATGTGGTGCTTCGGCATATCCAAGGACACATGCCTTCTCATTAGCCTTTTTTTCGTAGTGGTTTACATCATCTCGCTGACCTTGCTGTATGCCTACCTGGCGTTCAATGAGGAGGAGGTGCCAACTCGAGGGGTTCCCCACAGGTACGACAGGAAGTGGAGGTAGCAGTGTGGTGGCAAAGTGAGCAAAAGGGGAACGCACCAAATAAGCGTAACAGCCGTGGATTTATTTTTTTTCACGTGATTGTGTTGACTATTGTGTGTCCCATTTTTACTTTATTTTTTTTTTTGTTTGAAAATGTGAAAATTTTTACCTATTGGTAATTTTAAAAATTATTAAGTATTGGTAATTATATTATTATTTTTTCTTTCTTTTTTTTTTTTTTTTACGTTACAAACATTTTATTTAACTTCATAATTAACTCAATTAAAAGACACCCTTTTTGAGTATGCTCATAGGATGCGGTGTGCGTTCATCTTGATCCGCAAGTGGGGGAATATGAACCTACCGCGTTACATTCACTTTGGAAAAATGGTACACATATGTGTGTCGTTCGTCGGCGAAGAGTGATGATAAGGCCTCTGCACATGGCGCACCCCCATGTTGCGACATTACGAGAATGGGGAAGCAACTGGGTATTGTGATGATGCCCCAAACCCCATTCTTTATCAAAACACTTATTTTTAGAAGAAATTAAAAATAAGGATACACTTAAAAAGTATTCTTTTTTTAATCTTTAAAAATTTTTTATATCGAAAGTAGCGAAAAAGCGGGGAAGCGGTGGCGGGGAAAACAAAAATGGACCAAAAAGGAAATTAATCTACTGGTAAATAGATAATAAAAGAATTATTTTTTATCTTAAATAGGAAAATGATAAATGTTTAAAATCTTATTGATGGGGGAAAAAAAAAAAAAAAAAATATATGTAAATATGCAGAACTGAATAATTTGAATTGTGAGTGTGTTATAATAACAACGTGGAATTTTTTTTTTTTTTTTTTGTTATAGTTTTAATTGTGAACACAATATAAATCCACACTCCTTTCTCACAGCAAACGTGGCAATGGCAAAAAAGAATGTTTTGCCTGTTTTTTGAATCTCTGTTGGCATACGCATGATGTGCGTCTATATATATGAAGGCACATACATATATATAGGGATATATACATATATATATGTGAAAGTGCATACATGCAAAATATATGAGCATACATATATATGCTTGCATCTGTTTCACATGCGTCTATATCATGCACATAACGCATACCACAGAGCACGTTCCTCGTGTAGGAATGGACCACATCTTCGCTTATCTTTTTCACGAGCGTTGCAGAAGTTCTTGTCACTGAACATTTTTACTTGTACTCTGATATATAATTACCGTTTCCTTTTTTTTTTTTTTTTTTTTTTTTGGGGGGGGGAGGGGGACAGGAAGTCGATCCCATAATAACACAAGCAGGATTGTACATATGTGTGTACACACGTGCGTATTACTTATATGTACTTGTACGTATTTACCATATGTGCAAGAAAATCGGCACGTGGATTCTCAGACACAGTTGGCAAACACGCACATGGAGCTACATTTTGTATACGCACATATATGCATGGAATGACACACGTCCCTTCTCTCTCCCCTCTCCTGTCTTCTTTTTCTTCTTCTCCTCTCCATTCTTTCATTCTCCTTTTTATTCCTTGTCATTGTGGTTAAACACCTGCAGGCCCGTGGTCTCTATCCAAGCATCCTTAAACACATTTTCGTCATAGGTGAAGTTGAGTCTGGGGGATGGTCCGTGTCTGTATCCAACGGCCAATCCGTTCAAGATTGCTTTTGCCACATCTAGCTTGGAAGCATTGGCATGTTTGTATGCGCTTCCGGAGAATAAACAAATTCTACATGTGTTCATTCTTACGTGTTTAATTTCTTCACGTTTGACTAAACCGTTGTAATCACATAGAGCCGTCATTAGATTTTCTGCCGTTTCATGAACCGCCTCTAGAAATTCTTCCACTGAGCTGTAGTTCTTTCCTTTTGGTCCAACGACATATACCATACCCATGTTTTTCTCTTTCTTATGTGGGAAATTCTTTTTAAATGTTACAATGAAGACAGCACCCGTGCAGTAGTCGTTACCTTTCTTTAAGCTGCTTCGGATTCTGCAAAGAGCTAGTTTTACATCTGGGTATTTTTTGTCTAGGTTATCGTTTATTACGGATTTGATTTCCTCATCCGTTTTCTCGCCATGCTCTTTTACAGCTTTGTTTAGGAGATCCTGTAGGGGCGTGGGGTGTTGCGGTGTTGGTGGTGATGCATTACCCGTAGGGTTGGACAAGCGCAAAATGGTTGCCTAGCGATGACGCTGGTACATATATGCGTGAGGGGTTACATTATCGTAGTGCTCTCCCCCGCGTTTGTTAAATGTGTCATTCTCTCCCTGCTTACCTTGAACAAATCCTCATACTTATCAACCTCCTGGTTATGCGAAGACAGCACATCGGCAAAGGCTCCGTTGATTCCTTCACCTCCTACATATAAGTTGCTATCTCCCGCATTTACGGAGCAAATATACTCATTTGGACTTTCATCAAAAATGGGGGTAAAGCCATCAGTTTTGTCATGGAAGCTGACATAGCCTGGTGATATTCTAGAGCCTTTAAAATCTGGGTGCTTTTCCATATAAATTTTTAACCCGGGAGTATATGAATAATTCGAGTTAAAGTAACTATATGAGGTTTCAATTTTCACAACAACGGCTGCATTTTTTGACTGAAGGGACGATTGTAGTTGGACACATAATGGTAAAGCATCACCTAAACCACTTAGGATAATGTACCTCGTTCCTCCTGCTAGCAATTCCCTTGCTGTCCTCTCCAGAAATCTCCTCGTCCTCTTTACTGATACTAGTAAAACTTTTGAGTTTGGAAACTCATTTTCATCAACGCTGTTTTGTTTTTGGTTATTTTTTTTTTCATTTTCCATTTTGACTTGGTTTTTTTTTTTTTTTTTTTGTGTATGTTTTTTTTACGGT
>NW_012192633.1:152187-154252 GCF_000956335.1 Plasmodium fragile | reverse complement strand
ACTTTTTCTTACTTTTTTGGGCTGCCACAGGTTCGCGCACTGCGCTCATTCGGGTATAATACTATACAGTTATATAAATATGGGCGTGGGTGGTCTGAATGAAGAATCGCCTGTGAATGCTGCTATGTCATATAAATGTATATATATAATATATATACATATTATATATATGTATATATATGCGCTTATGTTTTCTAAGAGTGCGTCGGTGGAGTGCAATGTATGCCGCGGGGGCTTTGTGTTTTTGCGAACCGGTTTCTACGGCGCATCACGAGCAACCGACGCGGGAATCATGCATGCCAGCGCATGTAAGGATTGTTCATATATATATACGGTATTATATACGTATAATTTATATATATGTATATATTATTATATATGTAATATATTTATATATATGTATGTATTTCTTATGTGCGGTATGCGTTTTTGTGCCGGGAAGCACTCCGCCTTGGCTGTACTTATGCACCCCCCGCCCTTTGCTTCTTTCCACGAGCGGTGGCGCGGGTTTGTAATTTTTCTCTTACCACTGCGGTATACATATATATATGTATATTTATATATGTAAATATATTTATATATATATTTTTTAGATATGTATACTTGCAGCATGCCGCTTATCTGTGCATACCCGATTTTTCCCGGTTCCTTAAATAAAAAAAAAAAAAATGGTGTGTTGAATATCCTTCCTTCTCTACTTAGGGGACAACGAATAATACCTTGCGGGTTATTTTTGACTGACAGAAACAGGTAGACTAATTTTCTGGCCTTCCTTTTTTAACATGGTGTTTTCGGCTTGGTTTCCCCCCTCAACAATTAGGTTTATTTGTTGCAGTTCTTTTTTTTTTTTTTTTTTTTCCCCTTCCCATCC
This sequence comes from Plasmodium fragile, assembly GCF_000956335.1. Lineage (NCBI taxonomy): Eukaryota > Apicomplexa > Aconoidasida > Haemosporida > Plasmodiidae > Plasmodium > Plasmodium fragile. The sequence continues at coordinate 153,381 of NW_012192633.1, read as the reverse complement.
GTTTACAGAACTCAGTCCAAATTCAAGTGACGTTGAATTTGTGCTCTTCGCAAAATAAATGTGTTATTTTCTTCTGTTCACAGTTCTGCCTTATGTTTTTTTTAAAGGAGTTCGCCTTTTTCTCATGTGGTATTTAACTTGTTATTTTTTTTCCTAGTTTGGCATGACTGCTATGTTTAGTTGGTTTTGTTCCAATTCGTATCGCTAGGTTTGGTCAATTTATTTTTCTTCATAATTTTTTTTTTTTTATTTCCATTTTCCCTGGACTTACGGCAGAGTGCGCATTAGCCACCCGACACACTCCATGACGCGATCAACTGACGACAATGCTGTGAACCACACATCAGTGCACACAAGAAAAAGGGGAAGACTGTGTGTGTGTGTGGAGGGGGGGATTCCTGCCCTGTATGTACATTTAAGTTTATCTCACAATTTGCAACCTCATGGTGGAGCTATTTTTTTTTTTTTTTTCTACGCACCCCTCCCCAGAGTATGTTTGCCTAAGCCGTATGTACATCTGGCTTTTGGACAACTCAATTCTGCACGCGTATAAAAGTATTTACGGAGCCAGAGTGTGGCATACGATTCTGTTCAAACGCATGATACGCTTAATCAGCGTGGTTTGCGAAGACAGGTGGGGATTATTTTTATGTGGTCACCCCTGTTCTTTGAAAAAAATATTTGTTAAATGTAAAAGGTGTACCAAATAAATGATTACATTAGCCATATTATGGACAGGTCAGTATTTCTCTAACCTTTTACACCCAACAAATCCTTTGGCTGTTTTTTGTGAAATTTTTTTTTAATATTCATCGCGTAGTCTTTGGTCTATTTAACTTCCCACCTGGCTATTCGTTGAAGGGGATGGAGGGGAGAAAGTACCCATTGAAGGAAACCATTTAAGACGTGATCACGTAATACGAACTTGTTGAACAGAACGTGCGGGTGTTTCGGGATGGTAATAATACCCACTCTATTTTACGACTGAACTATTGGTTTTCCTTTTTTTTTTTTTTGTTATCACCCAGTGGGGATGGACACCTCTGTTATGAGCATGTGCCATTGTCTTATTATTATGAGGGACGGACAACGAATAATTTCCCCACGGTGTCTTTGTCCTGATGCCGCTTCGTCGCGCTGCAAAGTGGGTGAAACTAACCCGGGCTTTAATTAATTTTTTTTTTTTTTTTTTTT
>NW_012192633.1:150091-152087 GCF_000956335.1 Plasmodium fragile | reverse complement strand
CGGTATGTGGACGTGTCCGTGGGGGGATCGGTGGCTACTGATAGATGTATGTATTATGTTTGCCTATTCGTTTTGCGTTGTGCGCGAATTGGTGTCGGTCGTGTTTTTTTTTTTTTTATGGTATCGTGGTGTAAGGTTCACGTTCCCTTATATCAGTGTGTTGTTTATTGGGTTATCTACCTACACGTTGGCCTATACGAACGTTTTTCTACTGCACCTTTTTTTTTTGGTGATAAATATGTAGTCGATTTGGTTGCGCTGCTCCGCTTGGTATAATCTTTAGTGAGTAAATGGGGTGGGGGAAAAAGAAATGGCACATAAGGGTAGTTCAATCACACGCGTGCGGATGTATGGGATGGGGATCCACCACAAGTGGCATGTTTTACGCGTATATAATTGCATATATATACCTATGTACGCACAAATCGCTTTATATATATATACATATATATGCGCGTATGTATATATGCTGGGTGCCTGGCGCGTGAAATGGTACTGATAAATTTTGGCCAGCTCATGTTTCGCCGATTCGCCGTTTGGCCCTTTTATAGCGCTTTGCCCTTTTTTTTTTTTTGCTGCCTTACGGTATTTGGATTTGCGTCCTTTCCTATGTATTCCTTTTGTTTGTGCCAATATGTTTTACTTTTATCTCATTATTTTTGTTTCTCCTTTGTTAAGGTAAAAAGATTTTAGTTGTTCGTTTCGGGGGTTTGCTTGTTTATCGGATTGCTGTTTTTTTTTGTTGGTTTTATATCCGTTTAAATGGTTTATACGCGATGTTCTCATTCGTGGGCTTATTTTAATTTTTTCTTTTTATTTTTTGGTTTTATATATTATTTTGCTTTGGTTTATTTAATATGTTTTAATTATAGTTTGGTTTTCCTATTTCTCTATGTTTTTCTTTTTTTTTATGCTTTGCTTAATTTTTTATAAAAAATTGTGGATGCATAAAAAAGGGGTAAAAAGCTATAGTAAAAATAAGGGGGTTTATATATGTATATATATATATATATATATATTTATTTTTTAAAAATTGTTTTGTTCCTTATTCTGTAGATTTTTTTTTTTCTCTAATTTGTATTTTTATTTTTTACTTCTCTATGCCTAACATATATTCGTGCTTAATGTTTTTCTAAAATATTGCGGAGTTTGTGCTTCTTTATGAATTTTCCTATTTTAAGGTTTTTTTTTTGTTTTTGTGCTTATTATTTGGATATTTCGTTTTTGCAACTTTTTCTTACTTTTTTGGGCTGCCACAGGTTCGCGCACTGCGCTCATTCGGGTATAATACTATACAGTTATATAAATATGGGCGTGGGTGGTCTGAATGAAGAATCGCCTGTGAATGCTGCTATGTCATATAAATGTATATATATAATATATATACATATTATATATATGTATATATATGCGCTTATGTTTTCTAAGAGTGCGTCGGTGGAGTGCAATGTATGCCGCGGGGGCTTTGTGTTTTTGCGAACCGGTTTCTACGGCGCATCACGAGCAACCGACGCGGGAATCATGCATGCCAGCGCATGTAAGGATTGTTCATATATATATACGGTATTATATACGTATAATTTATATATATGTATATATTATTATATATGTAATATATTTATATATATGTATGTATTTCTTATGTGCGGTATGCGTTTTTGTGCCGGGAAGCACTCCGCCTTGGCTGTACTTATGCACCCCCCGCCCTTTGCTTCTTTCCACGAGCGGTGGCGCGGGTTTGTAATTTTTCTCTTACCACTGCGGTATACATATATATATGTATATTTATATATGTAAATATATTTATATATATATTTTTTAGATATGTATACTTGCAGCATGCCGCTTATCTGTGCATACCCGATTTTTCCCGGTTCCTTAAATAAAAAAAAAAAAAATGGTGTGTTGAATATCCTTCCTTCTCTACTTAGGGGACAACGAATAATACCTTGCGGGTTATTTTTGACTGACAGAAACAGGTAGACTAATTTTCTGG
>NW_012192633.1:99421-147156 GCF_000956335.1 Plasmodium fragile | reverse complement strand
TTTTTTTTTTTTTTTTTTCTGAAATAAAAGCGTGCGAAGGTAAGCACGACCACTCAGCACACGTTGTGTAAAGTCATTTTATTTTTTTCAGTGAACAATTTAGCGATATTGTAATATTCACCATGTTCACCCATGCAGTTAACTCCAAATGGGGGGACAGAAAATAATTTACGAGTAACATTCTTCTTCTCAGAAGGAGGAAATAACTGTGTACGTACACAAGGTGCATTTTTTTCTTCCCTTTACCTCCTTTGGCCCATCTGTCTACGTGTTTTTATATTTTTCACAGCGCTTCGCAATTTGTGCATGTACATTTGTTGCAGTGAGAATGGAGAAAATTCCTGCAAATTATATTTAGTACAGAGGCTCTTATATTTGTTCCATTCGTTTGTCCCATGTTTTTCAAAATGAAGAAGAATATTTCTGTTGTCTTTTGTCTGGCTCTAACATTAGCTCTGTTTGGTATGATCGGAGGGTTTAATGTTTAACCCTTGCTTCGTTCCTTTCTAAGCAGCACTTGGTTAAGTGCCTTTTTTTTTTTTTTATATTTTTTTTTCGCGCGAAACTGTATGTTAACATTCACGTGGTGTGCACTTCTTAATTGTTTCCTTTTGAAGGGGTCTGCAGCATGGGGGTAGCGAAGACGCTTGTGGAAAATGAGGTGAAGGGGCACTTGTCGGATTTTCTCTTCTTAAACAATTCACAGAAGGTGATTAAATAAAATCTCCTGCACGTGTTTGCGTTCCACTTGCTTTTACTTGCTCATTATGCGATCATTTTGCAGATCGCCACGTTCATATGTTTTTTCTTTCCGAGATGTTTATTTTATACAGTGCTCGTATCATTGCACCTTTTTGTCTCTGCAAAACATTTTGTGCTTTCCCTGCGTTTACGTTTTATGTGCATGTGGTTACCCATTTGTGCATTCGTGATATATACGTGCATTTCCTGTCCCATCCCTTCAGTTCTGCGAAGGGGGAAGTATTATCCAGGCTCTGAACACGGTAGGTTTTTTTTTTTTTTTTTTAATACCTCTTTTTTTGAGGATGGTTATAAAACCACGAAGAGGTCCGCTAATGGCAGTGCTGCTCCTCCCCCCCATGTAACCATCATTTGTAACTACCAATACGTGTTCTAAGCACATTTGCCATCTCCCTTCCCCTGTTCTATAGGAAAAGCTCCTGAACCTAAACACTGTGTTGGACATCTGTGCATCGAAGAAGGAGTGCGATTTTGTCTCCTACTCTCCAAAGAGGACATTACGGAATTCCCTTTTTTATGAAGACGAGAATGAACTCAAGAATACGGGGGCTAACTGGGTTTGTTCTGGTATTAAAACTTTATATGTCTATATTTGAGCATAGGGTTTGAATGTCTGAATGAAAAAAACAGTGTATGTCCTTCTTGGAGGGAAATGCCTAATTCGTTCATGTGTGATCTTCATTTTGTTACACGTTGTCCATTTGTCTAGTCCTCCAATTATGTGTTTTCGCACCGTTGGCGCCATTCTTTCTCCTTTTTGTTATATTTACGTGCTACGAAATTTTCCTACCATTTGGTTAATGTTTATTTGAGAGTGCTTAAATTATATGCCCTTTTTGAAGGACAGAAATGGGTCATCGCTCGCCCGAGGAAGTACTGGGTAAGGGGGAATTTTCTTTTTTTTTTTTCTATTTTTTTTTTTGTTTCCACTTTATGTTCCCCTTTTTAAATCGTCTTCTGTGCAGATTACCGCAATTAAGGAGGACCACATAAAAGGTTTAGGCAGTGGAAGTTTGTAAATCATGTCACGCTGATGATTACCTTTTTTCTTTTTTTTTGTCCTCTTTTTTTTACGTTGTGTGCGTGCATTTGTTTTTTTTTTTTTTCCTTCCACAGAACAAATGAAGAATTTCAACCTTTCGCTGAACATGATGGGGGTACGTCTGACGTGAAACGCCACGCAGAGGGGAAAAATGGGACAAGAGCAAAAATTTCGAACAGTGCGAAAAGAGGGAATGTACAGAATAGACCCCCATTTGAAACATCAGCACACACGTCTGCGTTTTTCTGTGCACACCTCGCCAGGAGTGTCACGACGAACACGTCTTGATGATAATTAGAAAGGACGTCATGCCGAAGGAAGCAGCAGTCGAGTATGATTAACGCACCTGCAGAATCTTTATGAGTGCCGTTGAGTGTAAACTATTTTCTTCTGTATCTTTCATAGAGGCGCCGGTGGGGAGGGTCAACTTAGCGCGTTGCGAGCTGGTTGATCATGCGATCACCTTTTTTTTTTTTTACCTCGGCGTGCTCTATTTTCTGGTTCCCCCCTTTCTTTTGTGTCCTCCCTCACAGGTGCAACAAAATCGCCGATTGTAAATTCATCGTATTTGTAATGAAGCAAAGCCGAGTACAAACGCGGCAACACATAGACCGTATCACTAATATGTACATGTAACTGTCTCCTGGACATGTCTTCTTAGTTACATCCTTTTGCTCTCCTCACAAAAGAATTATAACAGGAAGTTGGGAAGTGAGGAGACACAAGTGGACAGGGCAATCCTTTGCTCAGGTGAAAAAAAAAAATTGGTTATTTTTCGAAAACTCAAATGTGACTCTCGTCTAACTCACCCTTGTACATGTGTACATTTTATTTTTTTTCCCTGCACACATTAGTTCCCCCTAAAGGCAGAAAGAATAAAATGGGTTTCCTAATAGCTGGTAAAAATGAGCAACTTCAGAGCCTATTAGCATCCCATGTTGTAGGTGTAAAAGCGCAAGTCCAAATGTTTTAGGAGCCTTATTTTATTATTATTTCATTTTTTGTTTTTTCTCCAATGATAAATAGGAAAAGATCACGAAGAAGTGCCCCACTCGGCCAAAAAAAAAGAGCGCAAAAGGAAAGCGACAGTAATGATTTGAAACAGAACGACGTAACTACATCTAGGGATGTAATGGCGATGTTGGCATTTGTCCACAGTAACAATTTGTTTCGCATACCCAAGGATATTTCATTTCCTCTTTTTTTTTTTTTTCTTTCCCTTTTAAGAGCCCCCAATTGGAGGCGACCGGAGGATCCATAACCCCAGACAGTAATATTTGCTAAATTGGGTTTTGCAAAAAAAAGTTTTGATTTATGCACATTTTTTTTTTTTATGCTTCATTTATACAGCCAATTATGTGTATCACTTGCAATCCGTAGGTCACCAGTACAATTATAAGAAGGGGGAACTCGTGCATGCGCGTAGAATGTTCTCTTAAGATGGGTCATTCTGCACGATGGTTCATTTGTTCTTTCGCAACATGAATGGACGTAATTATTTTTACTTGCCTAACGGGGCGGAATGCCCAATGCACGCACTTGTATGCGCAATAGCGAATGCAGACTTGTTTCCATAGACTGAGTCAATAACAAAACAAATGTACCGTTTGGAATTGGACGCCCACTGCGTCATTTCCTTTTTCTTGGTTAATACCTAGCAAGCGAAAAAATTTGCAAAACGGGTCATCTTGGCGGGGGGGCAGCTTTAATTTTTCGCATTAAGCGCTGGCATCGACCCACAAATTATCAACGGGAGATTATATTTGTACCGTTATTTGGGGATAAATGAGGACCCATGTGTAAACGTGGTGTGCATAACTGCTATGCAACTTCGGGTGCTACTGTGTGAATTCGAACTAGTACTTTTGCGTCCTTTTACACAGTTTCATCATGGGTACAATTTTCCCTTTTTTTTCGGTGTTGGGACAAGAGCCAAGGCAGGGACCATGAATGATTACGTACCATACAGAAATGTTTATGTATTTCTCCGCAGCAGCACACTTTTATACATACAGGAAAAGAAGAAATAAAATAAAAGAAGTGACAATGATATCTCTCTCATTTGGTGAAAGGTGAAGCAGTTACCATGTGGTGTACATATATATATATACATACTTATATTCGTAACGTTTAAGTATTCAGGGGCATAGTTTCTCATGCCTTCTGTCGGGATGGTGTTAACATGATAGAACTATAATTATACCACTATGCTTATATATATATTATGAATAAAGAAATTATATATACAAAAAATGGCTATTGTTTTTGCACATGTGCATAAATGTTTGTACATTCTCTACGGAGCCGTTAAGTGATGTGATATTAATTATATATATATGTATTATATATTATAAAACATATACATAAAATACCTCTTTCACGAATGTGCGATTTTTCCTCGCTGAGTGAACAAAAAAAAAGAAAAAAAAAAACTGCCGCTACGCCCTTTGAAGAGCAGCCCCCCATAATTCCGTTCATTATAAAAAAGCATACACTTCACACATTTATACATATTTTGCGTATTATTTGTATGTATAACGAATTATATGTACATACAAAAATAATGTGTACTTTGTTTATGCGATCTGCTTGTTTTTAAAATTATGAACAGTATTGGAAGGTAATTTTTTTATAACGAGCTTTTCATTTTTTTTAATTCTTTTTCCTTTTTTTCCCCTTTACATTTTTGTAATGAAACTCAAATTTTGTTTACAACGCTGAAAAAGTTCACGTAGTACACATGAACTGAACATATGTAAATATAGTATAAATAGGCAAAGTTGCAATCAGGGTGAATTGTGAAATGGCTGGGCAATAAAATAGCAACAATGAAGGAATGACAGATTTGTTGAATAGCCAAATGGTATATATGGTGTACACAATTCAACATGATGGTTCCGTTACCAGGAATGTTGTGCAGAGCACCACATATATATATATATGTATAGCACAGTGATATATATATGAGCGTTTGTACGTTTGTACGTTTGTACGTTCTTGCGCCTTTACATTTTTGCGCTTTCATTTCACATTTTTGCTCTCTCACGTTTAACTTGTTAACACATATAATTTTTGTGGCTACATTCATGCATTTTCATATAGAACGTTTGTTGTTACCAAAATTTAGTGCAATTTTACGGGCCATTTTGCGCGCGGAAGTATTTGCACATATTTTTTGTACGCATCCAAGTTCGCGCCAAGTGTACTTCTACACCATTATTTTGTACACAGATATATGTATACAATTCGTGTACACTTACAAAGGGATATATATATCCATTTGCATGTTAATGTTGTTTATTTTGTTTATGTTTTTTTTTAACTCCCACCACATTTTATCAGAATTAAAACACATTGTTTTATTTATATAGAGAGGAAAATTATTTCCCGCGCATGTTAAAAAAAAAAAAAAAAAAAAAAAAAACACCCCCCAGGAATTTCTTTGTCCCCACAAATTTCGTTTCCCCCCGAAATTTCTTTTTTCCCAGAAATTTTATAAAACACTGCTGTATGTATAGTGTAAGAAGCGATGCGCTCTTTTTTTTTTTTTTTTTTTTTTTTTTTTTATAATCTTCCCATCTTTATTGAATTTTTTGCCCATTATTTTCGCGCATCATTATTGCGGTTCATTTGTGGAGCTCGTTTTTTTGAAGCTCGCTTCATCCTGCCCATTTCTCCCATCATCTGCCTTCGTTCGTCCCCTGTGATATACGCGCAACTGTTTTAAGAGGCATTTAACGCCCGCGCGAGTTTTATAACCACTGTTCCCTTGCCCATTACATCATGTGAACGTGACTATAAACACATGATTGCGCTGCGAATACATGGGCGTAACGAAGAAGAAACTTTTTGGTTTGAGCAGCGCGTGCGCGAGAATTCTCATAACACGCGTGATCCTCTAAAGTACATGAACTACATGAACGCGCTTGCAAAAATATACCTATGTATATACGTATGGGAAAGCAAATCTGCCTCCCGGCATGCTGAAACTAAAGGCAACTGAGTAAACCGCTTGTCGCGAAGGTTACTCCAAGTCAAGGCCACCCCTAGAGAGCGTACTCGTGCGTGTATGTATATGTTACACGTGTATGTGTTTACATACACATATAAGTGTGCTTGTATGTACATACATTGAGGACTGGTACACATACACGTATGCACATGTCCACCCGCCACAAGTATACTAGCGCCTCAGATGCCCCCCCCCCCTTCGTATAAAGATAGCCATTTCATGCATGAGAAATTTTTAACGTGACCCCATGTATATGAGATTTCCATATTTTCCGTGGCCCCTATTTATATGCATAACGCCGAATGCGTGCATTGTTCGCAAACGTGTATTTTTAAACACGTGATCCTTCCCGCCTGCACCCAGGACGTTGCATTTTGCTTTATTTTACTACCTCCCATTGTGCTATGCTACATTTTGTGCAAAATTAGCACCCGTCATATTTGACATCGAGTGCTTGACATTTGTGCCCCCATATGTCACTTCCCCCCGTTTTATCAGGAAACGTGCATTCTCTCTGCGTAACGTGGGACCCCTACCCCCATTTTGCGCCAAGTGTTTTTCTCGTGTTGGAATTTTAAAGTTAGCAAAATAATACCATATTTGTACAGAAGCAGTAATGACGTTAGTGAGTTCATTTCCAGCGACGTTTGACTGAACTCATGCTCCTATGTAAATGTGTATGTGTGTCTACGTGCGGAATGTGTGCAGGTTGGCATGCCTATCTTTGTACTATGTGATCATAACCCATATTTACGTGTCATTATATATATATATATATGAGTCCACTCTATGTACGATCCGAGCTGCTCGTCCATTGCACCATTGTGACTGGTCAAACTGGCCATTCGTCTATGTAGGCATAGAGGTAGTTATATGCAAACATATGCACCTTTGCTTGTATATAGCGTGAGGATGCGTTAGGACAAGTGTGCAACGTGTGGGGATAGGTAGAGTAGTAAACAGACCTTGTCCTAAATGATTCATAGTTATTTTTGTTTTCTACGTTATATTGCTTTTCTACCTTTTTTGTCTTTTTTTTTTTTTTTTTTTCCTTAATTGCGCTGCGGCAATATATATACATTTATGTGTATGGTCTCTGTGCACGGTTAAAAGAGCGCTCGTGCCGCACCTTTTTTTTCCCCCCACCAAGCCATACATTTGTACATAATTTTTTTTGACAATTTTTTTTTATTTTTCCCCCTCCTTCCTTGACCGCTTTTTGCGTGGCACGCCTTGGCTTTTTTTTTTTTTTTTTATTTTTTCTGTGCGTGTAGAGAATTCCTGGAGCAGTTCGTTGCGCGTATCTGCTTCTATACCTGTGAATGTCTTGTGAGCGCGTCATGATTAGGGAAGCATGGGTTAAGCGAAAAGGTGTTACCAACCAAGTGCTTCACTTTATGTGAGTATAGTTGCACATATGTTCATATGTGTATAAGATACTCATACATGTGTACCCACCTATAAGTATATTTATATATATATATAGGTGCATCGTTACATACGCGGACACGTGTGTGGACGCTACCGTACGCTTTATACATGCCAAGATGATGAGGAACGAATTTTTAGTCAACACAATTTACAATCATGGAAATTTGAAAAAGGTACTAGGGTTGTTGAAAAGTTTAAATAAAAGCAAAAACCTGGATTTGATATGCCAGGTATGTGAAAACTGCAATATAGAAGAAGATGAGGAGACCTTGCGAATATTTTTGAACGAATTGAATCATATTAGTAATGACGAAAATGTAAGTAGTAAGCTTAGTGAGAACAACAGGGGAGGAGGTGGTGCTGGTGCTGGTGGCAAGCAGGGCAATGTTACCCTAATGAGCATAGGAAAACATATAGGAATTGTCAATAGGTGCAATAACAACCTTTTGCTGGACAATAGTAATAACGTGTATGAAGAATCAAAGGACTTGAGTGCTTCGCTCTCCAATAGTTCAGAAGAAATTAACGAATTCGACATTGATATGAATACACCTAATAATGAAAAAAATAAAGCTACAAGAATTTATGTGGATGGTATCTTTGATCTGTCTCACTCTGGTCATTTTAATGCCATGAGACAAGCGAAACAATTAGGGGACGTTGTGGTAGTTGGAATAAATTCAGATGAGGATGCCCTAAACTCCAAGGGTGTTATGCCTATATATAATCAGGAAGAAAGAGGGGCATTGATAGCCGGGTGTAAGTGGGTTGACGAAGTTATTATAGGTACCAAGTATAACGTGAGTATGGAGCTGCTGGTGAAATACAATTGCGATTACGCTGCCCATGGTAGTGATATTGCATATGATCGCAATGGTAATTGTTGTTATGAAGAGGTTAAAAAAAATAACAGGTTTAAAATATTTGAACGAAGTTATGGTATTTCCACCACGACCATAATTAACCATTTGTTGCAGGCGGTTAACAGTTCTAATAAAAGCCTGTCCGATGGAGACGCAGCGAATGGCGTGGGGGGAAGCGGCGTTGTAAGCAGTATGGCTAGTGGTGCAGGAACTGTGCCGAGCACAAATGCTGCTGGAAAGAATGTTGCTAACCCTAACCCCAACAACAATGAGGACGACAAAGCGTCGGTCCCATATAGTAATGGAAATTGCCTAAACGGCACAGGTGAAAAATGTAACCTAAGTAAAAAATCAAAATCGAATTCGAAAGACTTCGAAGACGAAACCAACGGCATGGAAGCAGCGGCGGGGTCGGACAACAAAATTAAAACATCCGACTCCATAACCAGTTTAAAACACGCCTTAAGCAAAAATAAATGTTACGTAACGGCATCTCAGTTGTATCAATTCATGGAGAGCCAAAAAGAAAAAGCAAACAAAAAAGTAGTATACGTGGATGGTTCATTTGACATTTTTCACATTGGTCATTTGAAAATATTAGAAAATGCTAAGAAATTAGGGGACTATTTGATTGTAGGTCTGCACTCCGACGAGGTTGTGCGCAGAATGAAAGGGAAGCACTTCCCCGTCGTGTCCCTACTGGAGAGGACTTTAAATGTGTTAGCCATGAAAGTTGTGGACGACGTAGTTATAGGAGCCCCATGGCTCATCAGTGAGAGCTTCATTAAGCGCTTCCAAATAGACGTTGTGGTCAGGGGGACCGTTGTTGATTACTTTTACTCGAACAATGAGTTGGATCCGTATGCCGTTCCGAAGAAGTTGAACATCTACCAGGAGCTCTCCTCGGAATCGGTAAGAGGAAGGAAGGCGGTGCGAGTGGAGTCAACAAAAAATGACGTGAATATTGGCATGGAACAGCATACAAATGGGTGTGTATGTTTTACCTTCATGCATGTATTCATGTAATTTCGCAAGTGCACGCGACCACACGATTGATCATGTCTTTCCACGCGCAGGGTATCACCACCTTTGAAATTATTGAACGAATCGAGAAAAACAAAAATTGCCTGATGAGTACCATATCGAAGAGGTAATGAAGAGCTAGTGCATCCGCGCGTGAGCTTCCAGTGTGTGTTATGCGGAAGTTACTAAAATGAAAGTACACATGGACAGGCGTGATAAATTATTTATTTATTTATTTATTTTTTTCTCCCACTTTGCCCTTTTTGCAGAAAAAAGAAGGAAGATAACATATGGAAGGTGAACAATACGTATGTTCAGAATTAATTTCTGAAGGCAATTTTTTCTTTTTTTTTTTTTACGCTTGTTTTTTTTTTTTTTTTTAAATTGATTTTTATTAAAATAATATACATAATAATGACACAATCGCCATTTAGGAATATGTTTATATAGACACGGATAACACACAATTATGTGTGTAGGAATGAAAATAAAACAGGAAAAAAAAAAAAAGTTAACCCTTTAATTTTTATTATTTTTTTTTTGTTTTTAATAATTTTAAGAGTTAATTTTTTTTTCTCTTTTTGCCATCCCCGTGCGATACAAAAAAGTGTATGCACGTTATGAAACTTGCCAAATTTTGCCCCCCTCCTTTCTCTTTTTTTTTTTTTTTTTTTCCTTCCCTTATTCATTCTCTTACATTGCATATGTCCTCATTAATATAGGGGTGGATGTACGTATGCAAATGTGTAGAATCTGAATGAATTCCTTTTCTTTAATGATGTAATATCGTTTTATGTATTATTAATAATTTTAAAAGGTCTTAACATATTTTTTTTTTTAAATTGTACCCATTGTTTAATTTATTTCCAAACAATTAAATGATAAAAAAAAATTATATGGTCGGATAAATTGTGCCCTTGGGCTGGTTAGACTAAGTGAAAAGTTGGTGAGCGTAAAAAAGAAAAATTTTCGAAGTCTGTCCAACTTGTAACCGTCATTTGCTCCTCGCCAAGCTGTCTCATGGAATACATCCTGAGCGACCAAGAAATTGAAAGGGAGGTCCAGAGAAACGAGGTCTATTATTCGGTCATCGAGTTGAACGATGTTCTGTACTTAAATAACAAGCTGTATTGGAAGATAGAAACACTTCGTGGTCTGCATAACTTGCGGACCCTCTACCTGAACAACAACGGTTCGGCATGGATGTAGAAGCGATGGTCGTAGATGCAGCCCAGTAATCGTGGTCGTGAAAGTGACACGCACACGCACATGTGAGCCTCTCATAAACACACGCCTCATATGCGTACCCCCACCTGTTTTTAGTTCTCGATAGGATTTCCGGATTGGACTCCTGTGTGAACCTTATTGCGTTGTAAGTGAACAGCTGAGCGGTGTCCTGTGCGAGGAGAAAACTTGTGGTCACTTCCATTTTGGAAATGGTCTGCATGTTGTGTGGTTGTGTAGTGGTCCACCATTATTACCGCGTTACAATCCTACCGCTCCACCGTGAAGGTACCTGAACTGCAACAGAATTTCGAAGATCGAGAACCTGGACTGCCTAACCAAACTGCGCATTTTAAATCTGGAAGACAACAACATTTGCTCGATCGAAAATCTGGGTACGTCATCACACATGTGCATACGCCCCTTAACCTTTCACAAATATTTAAGGTCATATATGCACACATGGGCAATGCCATTTGGTGTGTGTTGGATTTTTTCTCCTTTTGTTTTTTTATTTTTTTTGCAGAAAATTTAACCCTATTGGAGGATTTAAATTTGAGCAATAACTGCTTGGGAAGTAAAGATTCTGCACAGGTTTCTAACTTGCGCAAAAATGAGAAGCTTACCATTTTGAACATACAGAACAATAGTATCGACGAGGACATTTTAAAGGACCTCTCCGATGTGAAAGATTTGTCCATTTTGTATTGCATGAACAACCCAATGGTAATGTGTTAAGCGAAGGCACGTCCAAATTCGTGTGCATCTGCCCACATTGGTGTGATTTCGAATGGCATATACCGTGTGGGGCGTTAACATAGAGATTGCCTTGGGGATGAATTAAGGGGAAAAAAAAAAGACTTCCCCCCGTTTATAACAGCTCGCCCGTTTTTTTTACTTGTGTACCTACCCATTATTTTCTGTGCCCAATTAGTTGGCGCGCTAAATTATAATTTTTTTTTTTTCCCACCAGATGTCGAAATACAAAAATTACAGAAAGTTATTTGTGCATACATTGAAGCGGCTGACATTTCTCGACCACAAGCCGGTGAAGGCGGACGAGCGGAGGTTACCCATTGAGACTGGCTGCACCGCATGCCTTGTCTGGCATGTACACATAGGTGTAAACGCGATTGTGAGGAATTTTTTTTTTTTTGTTTCTTTTACTTATTGAATACGCGAAATGATGCAAACTGATTATGCAGGTGTGTGGAGGCCTTTTTTGCGGGTGGCCTAGAAGCAGAACAAGCCGAGCTGGAAAGCATAAAACGGGAGAGGCAAAAAAGACACGAAGATTCAGTAGAATGTAGGTTTCCGTGCTGTGCTCGTTTCGCGTGTTTATGCTTGTGGGTGTACATAGATTCACAAAGGCGTGCATACACGCGTAAACTATTACACGGAGGCATACCCTCATACGCACGTTCACACTAACACACTTGGGCGTGTGCTCTCGTGCGCTACCTTCACAAATGCATTCAGATTTTCGGAAGTATATCATGGGGAAATAGACCGCGCCACACCTCAGACGTTTAGCGAAGAATGGATAGCGCGCAAGACGTAGTCGCATTTTTCTTCCACATTTAGGGTCTTCCACTGCGGGGGGGAAAAAAAAAAAAAAATTAACATTTGCACGTTGACATTTTTGTTAAATTGTTTACTTTTTTTTTTCTTCTTTTTTCTTGTTCACACGGATATATGTAATGATCTCATATGACGGCATCTTCCTCATGAGACATTTGTTGTGTGTGCTGTGTATGTTGATATGCTGGCACATTAATCGAAACGACGCTTGTGCAGGAATTCAATTTTTGTATGGGGGGGATAATTTACCTCGCTCAGGAATATTAATGAAGTCGGGTACGTTTTTTTTATATTTTCGTAAACGTAATGGCTGTCTTTTATCAGGTTTTTGTTGTTGCCATGTTCATCGCTGAAAGGGGAGAAGGAAAAGTGGGCGGTTTGTAAAGACGGGGTGGGAAGGACATGGCGCAGCAGAAGATGGCCAACCGAGCACAACCAGCCGCGTCGTTGCATGGCGTCGTTGCACCGCTGCGTTGGCGCGCGCCTTACCGCAGGACGTGCTCCTCCGGGACGCACAAAAGTGAAACGCTCTTATTGCGGACGTCGTCGATGAGGAGGTTGTATGTTTTGTACAAGTGGAGGACACTTTCTGGGATGGCGAGCGCGTGATTGGTCTTCTTGACGTCGTTAAAAAAATGAATGAAGTAAATTTCTGTCAAGGTCGGTGCCAGGAAATCAATATTGAGCAATTTTAAAATATGTTGAATGTCGCTGAATTCTTTGGAGGAGACGAACATGTTTAGTTTTTCTTCCTCTTTCTTGTACCAATAATAGCATGGCAAATTACTTAAAACAAAATTGATGTACTTGTTACTTTTATTGAAGGAGAGAAAATAAAAATTCAATATTACGTGGACATATATTTCGTACAGTTTGCAATAATCTTCTTCATTCAGCAGAGCGCTTGTATTCTGTAGGCACTCACTTATTAGCTGCATGTAGTAGGATTTCACGAGGTCGTTGTAGTGGTGAAATTTGCACAAGAAGTAAATAATTTTTATCTTATGTTTTAAAGGAAGATGGCATGTGTGTGTAACTAGGGTATTCGTGGTAACGTCTTTTCCGTTCCTTTGTTCCGGTGCGAAGGGGGCTTGTGGACAGTGACCGATTGGGTATGCTCCATGGGTATATGTGCCCTCACTGGGGTGATTATTATTTAGGGAAAATCTTCCATCCTCCTCTTGTTCGTGTGCAGTAGGAAGAGAGTTATACTGCTGTTGGAATGTGACAGAAGATATGGAAGGATTTTCTACAAGCACTTCCCTTTTTTTATTCTCACTTGGTTTCATAAAGGCGGCTTGCCCTGTTCGGCCATTTGTGTGTGCATTCGTACCCTCGTCATTGGAAGAAAACTGTTTGGAAAATATATCCACTTTTCGTGACTCTCCCTCTTCAATCTGTGCAACACTATTTTGTTCACTGGGCGAGGTGGCAACTCCGCTTTCATCTACATCATCATTGTCCTCAATTTTAAATTGGCGAGAAAAATTTCCATAGCGTTGTAGTAGCAGATAGTTTAATTGTATAATGTCCTTATTTCTGACGCACAGGGAAAGTAACAAGTCGTTGGTCTTAATTAAATTTTCAACCACGTCGAGGTTTATCGTGTTTATCTGCTGCACGATGGAGTAGGCATACTTGTGGAGGATATTGGAAATAAATTTCTCATTGACATAATTCAACTTGTTATAAAAGTATAGAACCAGATGAACGAGATGGACATTCACATTTTTTATATTCACTTTGTTTAGTTCATCGTTGAGGGATATTAAATGGTTTAAATATTTTCCAGCCAAATTATATTTTGTAAATATTTGAAGAGCTTGGAAATAGTCCAACAGATTAAAAAAGTGGAAAAAATTTTGCATAACCTGTACATAATTTTTTGTGAGCATATTTAAGTAGGAATATTCAGAAGGGAAAAAAATATTTTGGTACACATTTCTGATGTTGATGAGAATTTTTGTTATAAGGCGGAATGTTTTAATGTCCACAATTTCGTGTTTGCTCAGGATTATATCTTTTAATGCAAGGGTCACCAATTTCATGTACTTTTCATCGTCATTTATGGAGCAAATACAATTGAGCATATTTGCAATTTGATTTAATGACAGGAGTTCATTTTCTAAAAAGTTTTTTATTTCTTCATTATTTTCGTTTTCCCTTTTGGACAAGTAATTTTTCACTTCAACGTTGTATTTGAGTCTGGCCTCGATTATCTTGTAGATGATTTCGTGTTCCAGTGGGTGTTGGCCTCCATATGCGAGATTATTGTGGTCCCACTGGATGGCACTATTCATTGCTTCTTCAAGGAAGGGGTTGCCGCTGCTCGAAATGGTATCACGGTCATTAGGGAAGGTGAAATTTTTGATTAGGGATTTTTCCTGCTCACAATTGCTTATCCAGTTTCCGCTCCCTCCTTGTGTTGCCACAAAGTTGGAGAGTCCCCCTATCCCGTCTTCATCCTCCCGTGTAGTTAGGGGGGTCACGGAAAATGTACGACTTTCTTGCCCCTTTTCTCTTCCTCCTCTAATTAAAAAGTGGTCCAAGTTAATTTTAAAAATGTCTATCTGGTTCAGGCTGACATATGGGAGGAACTTTGCAATGGCGCGATTTGTGTAGCTGGTGGGGTCCACCAAGAGGAAGAGATTAAGTACACTGCTACACATGTCATAGTTGTGATAATATTTTTCAAAGTTAGCTGTATACATTGAATGCGTATTAAGGTTCATATCGTCAAAATGGTTCTTCCATTGTGTGATGCTTTCATTATGCCTTTGGACAGATGCCACTGGTCCCTCATGGTGCGTTTTTGCCCTGTCACTAATCCTAGATATGTAGTCATCCAAGTAGGAGTCCGTGAAGTGGTAATTCTTCCCCTTCTTTTCTGACTCGAGGTGGGAACGACTCTGTTCACCACCTCCAATGCCTTTCTCCATCAACAATTCTTCAACTCGCTTGGCAATGAAAAAATCGACGAAGGGCTGCAATTTGTTAATCTCCTTCATGATGTTCATAAGGACACACAGGTCGGAAACATCCAACTGGCTTATGTGTGTGAAAAGGATAAAATAGTTTAGTAGCTGTTCTGCTGTGTCTTGGTCGTAATTTTTCTGCACATGGTTTATGTATAAGTCGGAATTGCGCAGAAAGGCTTCATAATGATTTTTGTAAATGTGCTCGAACATGGCGTCATCAGATTTGGTCATGTTTACAGCACTTGCCGGGATCCCCTCTTTTTGCTTTATGTGGACAATAAACTCGTCATTAATTTCGTTGAAAAGGGAGAGGGCTATCAAAATGGTGAAGTCGCGTTTATTTATTATGGTCGATTTTTTCTTCGCTTTGGTGTTCACGTGTCTGCTGGTGAGCGGTTCCTCCGCTGGTTTGCCTAAATGAGACACGCCATTGGAGAGAGCAGCGGAAGGGGCGTTGACATAATTTGGTGAATTTTTTTTGTCCGTGCGGCTTTCTTTTGTCTGATACGGGGAGTCCATTTCGTGCTTACCAAGAGTTGCACCGGTGTGCTGATCCAAAATGGGCCCCTCCTCACCCTCTGCAGCGATTTCTTGTCCTGTGGCCCGTTCGGTGGTCTTCCTCCCCGCTTGGCAATAAGGAACGTACAAAATACGGCGTAAGTGTGCGCTTCCCTCCTCTTTCAGGGCTGTTTCTGCCTTTTCCCCTTTGCCGTGTTTGTAGAAGGTATTATTCATTTTAAGGCGCAAATGGTCAGCGTCGTTCTTCAGCTCGAAGGTGAAACTTGGAGGTAGCTTATCAATCATGGCACAGAGAGCAACGAATTCTTTAAGGGTATATAAATTAATCTGTTTATATATTTCGTTAATTACATAATTAACAATTTGCTTGCTGTCGCTGAGTAGGTTTTTTTTTTTTTTAATACCCGCGTAAAGCTCTAAGCCTTTCATCGTATCGAACAGGTCGCAGTATACGTTGAGAATGTAGAGGTACATGTTAGGTGCGAAATTTATTTTATGTTTGACAAAATGGGAAGTAAAGAAAAGGACATTATTTAGAATAAAATCGTTCATGTGATTAGAATAATTTTTCATCTCCCATAATTGGTTTACTGGTGTGTTGCTTTTGTCAATGCAGAGAAAAAGCTGCATTTTCTTTTTCATTATAGCATCATTCCATTTGGCCTGTGACTCCTTCAGTTGAACAATTGAGATGAGCAAATTGTAAAAAATATAATTATTCACATTGGTCGGGTTTAGCCTAGTTGTGTAGTTCACGGTGGTATGTGGAGAACTTATATAATCATTTTGTAGAAATTGGAGAAAGTTGTTTCGCAGAAGTGTGTTCGTGAAGAATGGTAGTACCAAGTTGGTATGCGCATTTGCTCCCCTGGCTGGGTCGAGAACACTTGGATTTTTACTCCCACCGTGGTTGTTACTACCTTGGAGTTCCGCTGCTTTGGAGAAAAAAATCGAATCTTTCATTTTGGAAAAGGCTAAATTCATGAGGACATATTTGACTTGGTCATTTTTGAGAAAAGACAAATCGCGATATATTAAACTCAACAGACACATATTTATATTTTCATTTTTTAAATAATTGTAGAAGGAAATTTCTTCGGACAAATACGTTTCCACGTTCATGTTTGCATATTTTTCACTTTTTGAGGAGAGGAATTGTTTATATAAGAGGAATAAAATGTACAATTCATCTACCCCTTTTTTGTTTTTTTTTTTTATATGTTCATAAATTTCTTGTATACGTTTTTTAACCCCTTCGTGGATCTTGGGAAAGGCATTCTCATTACACACATTAGACAAGTACAATAAAATTTCTACTTTTTTATTTACATCGTTTGTATCATTTGTACGTTCCATTATGTTATGGAAAATCCCCTCCAGCTTTTTCAGATGTGCACTCTTCATCCTGATACTGCGCCAGTTTACGTTGTCATTTATGCTTCTTAAAAATTCTTGCGCATTGTTAAGGCAGTTTACCTTTTGGCTAATGAAGTCGACAAAATTGTCTTCCTCCATTTCGTGTTTCGTGTGTGCATTGTAGTATTGTAGAATGCCTAGGGTTCGCTTCGCTTCCTCATTACTGCTTGGGGCAAAAGCATCATTTGGGGAGGTACACGAGATGGAAGCGGCATGATAATCGGCTCCTGCCTCAGCAACCTTGCCACCGTTCTTCGTGGAAATGTCCCCCAAGGCGGTTTTTTCTCTTCCCCTTTTAACCTGTCTCAAATAATTATTCAGGACAGATGGGAAGGCATTGTAAAAGTAGTTATAAAAACAGTTCCTCTGGTTTATATAAATGAAACGACTTAAGTGTTCCCTCAAGATGTAATTAGTTGTCTTTATCACATTTTTATTCTCATCATAATAGTTTAAAATATTTTCTCGTTCTTTGTTTCGCGTTTGTTTATCTCCTTGTTTAATCGATTCACTTATTTTTTCCTCTTTGTATGCATCGTCTTGCGTTGTTTGGCTTTCCTTCAGAACTGTCCTCATGTGCTCGTATCTCCTCCTCATGGCAAGGACGAACAGGCAGTTCCGCCTCTGCCTGCACACTTCGCCTCTCTGGGATAGCGCGAGGAGTTTGCCTTTTTTCATTTTGACAGGGTGTGGAGATGAGGACAGGGACGAAGCACTATGCGTTTCTTCTACTGCCCTTGTTGGAAGTGAAACCTGCAATGGATTATCTCCTGTGTTAGGAATTTACAATCGCCTCACACAGTCGAGGCTCGCTTCTACAATTTCGAGCACGTTATAAGGTTATTGTGTCGGGTTACATTCGGGGCGCACTGATTGGCTAGTCCGTTTTTCCCTACATCAATGTTTTTCCCCTTTCTCTTGGATGAAGTGCCTATGATGCGGCGGTTGCATTCTCCGAGGAGGAGGGGGAACACAGAAGTAAGGAAAGGTCACGCACCTGATGTTAATTTGTTTTCACTGCGAGTTGGTTGATTGTTGGTATGAGGGCCTACACCGATTCGGCGGCTAAGCAGTTCGGAACAGCGGAAAGGGGTGGGGGGGGGGGGAAAAAATGTACACATATATACATATGTAACATATATACATAAATACATTTATGGATAAACAGATGAGGAGATGAATGCGCTTGCATCTCTAAGGAGCTCCGCCGGGACGTGTACTATACACAGCTCTGCAGAGGCGCAACTTAGGGGTGTTCCATGGCGTGCCACAAGCGGCAGTAACGTAAACCCGTTAGTTGGTAATAAAAATGGGTTCTTAAGAAGGGGTCCACATGAAAAAAAAAAAAAATAAAATAAAAATAAATAAAATAGAATAAAATGTATACAAATAAAAACAAATAAAATAAGAAGAAAAAAAAGGAAGAAACGAGCGGAAGGCCACATTAGGGTGCGCATATGCACCCTTTTGTTTTTATGCCGCCCACGATGAGAAGAACCACCACAGGAGGTGAGTGAAGGGTGAATATGGGCTCGGCGCACATATGAATCGCTTCAAATGCGTCATTGCTCAGTAGGGGAAAGAACGTCGGAAAACCTCTCGAGGCTTATTCTGCGCCAAACGGCACCATCACACAAGTGCTACACATGGATTAGTGATGGTAGGAAAAAAAATAAAAAAATGTGGCGAGGCTGTGTGCCATGGGGAGTAAACTTTATGCTGCAAATATATTGTCCCAGAGGCATGTAAGCCAAACCGGAAAAAAAGGGGAGGATTAACTTTTGCGGCTCACAAATCGAACATATTGTGAAGGAGGTAGGAAAAGGACTGTTCGGTGAGTATAACATTGTTGCAGCTTTCCTGTGCGTTGCCTTCATTTGTGTTGTGCCCATTTGTGATTGCATGATCTTCTGGAGTGTCCCCATGGTGGCAAATGTCCGACCTATCCCGAAACGAAATGGTGAGGACATTTCTGGCGGAGGCAGGAGGACCCCCTTTTAATAACCTGGACCCCTTATTGTCGGCATGAATTTTCCTTATCGCATATTTTAGTTGAGCTGCTTTTTCCGACAAGCGTGCCCAATTTTGATGTTCCTTTTTTTTTCCCCCCCTTAAGATGCAATTAGTCTTAATTGGAGTATTCACCATTTGAGTGAAAATTTCATTTTTTAAATTTTTATATTCTTCGATTATGTCCACGATGTGAATTATGTGTTGTGTGTTTTTGTCTTCTGTGTGATATGTGAGAATTTTCTCCAATGTGGTGTTTGTACGGTAGAGTTTATTCTTAAAATAAACCTTTTGGGTACGGTTAATTCTACCTTTGATTATTTCGCAGTTATATATATCGTCGTACAGGGTGATGTGTTTTTCGTTCGTGAAGTAGGTGTCGCTGGTTGATGATCGGTTTGGGTTTGGGCCAATTTGGTTTGTTAAGGAAGATATGCCATCATCCACGTCATGTGTGTATAGTGGCAGGTGTGATGTGGACCCCAAGGGAGTTTTCCTACATGCACCGATAGGGGACGACCCACAGAAGGTGTCATCGGAGGGATACCCCGATTGCCCAAACAAGCGGTAGTGTGTACCGACCTTGGTCAAAAAATTTTCATAGTAAAGATTATTTATAATTTTCTTCATGTAATATGTGTCAATGTTAGACGGTTCCATTTGTTTCTGGGTGCCATAAAACTTTTTCTTGTGTTCATAATTTTTTAACATGTCATTATATTTTTTCTTAATATCATTGTAATGTTTTGTGAGATGGGAAATTTCATTTACATTTTCGTTCTTGCTTTCGCGTAGTTCGCTGATTAGATTTAAATATTCATTTTTTTCCTTTTTTAAAACATTCAAGTCTATACTGATTTTGTTATATTTTTCTTCCCTTATGGTAAGTAGGTTTAGTTGTTTATTGAGTGCATTTATTTTGTCCCTATTCAATGTAACTTCGTCTTGTAACTGTGTTATGAGTTCATCTCTTTTTAAGACAGCCTCTCTCTGTTGCTCTTTGCTTTGTTTCCCTCTTCCTTCAACTTCGTCTCTGTAAAGCTCTACCATTTTGCCACACATTTGTAGTATGTATGGATCCCCCCTTTCCTGCGCATCGATGGAGTAGATCCTTGTGGCATCCTCTAGTATACTTTTCAGTTCGTTCAACATGGAGGCACTCACCTGGTTTATTGTGTACTCACTGTTGGTATGCCCATGTGTGTAATTTATTCCATTCGCACTACTCATCACCATCGTTTGATATTTTTTACAGTGCATAATAAAATTTTTAAAAGACAATTTATACCTCATTATAGGGAAATAAAAATTGGTAATTTTGAGGGGTGCCTTCACTAATTTGAGGAGCTCTTGGCATTTCGTTATTATTTCCTTCTGTTGGTTGACGTCCATATCGGGGAAGGCATCACAGTAGACATCCTGGTCGATCATTAATATGATGCTCAAACCCGTAGCGAGATTTAAGTGGCCCAATACGTCAAGAGAGGTGGTCTCCTCAGTACTGTCCTCATACGAATATTCCTTCTGTGACGAGTCGCTATCCCTATTTTGCTTACCCGCGCAGATTACCAATTTGGTGTTTTTTGCCTCATCATGCGTTGGTTTTCCCCTGCCCATATTGGTACTACATTTTGGTGTGACATTTGTTGGGACAACTTGCCCATGTGCAGTATCTCCTTCATGTCCCTCCCCCTGGATGCGTCCCCCCACCACGTGTGCAATGACCTCATCATAGATGTCTCTTAGCTTATCGCTGAGAAGGTCCAATATGCGATAATCAATCGTCGACGTGAAGAGTTTAATTCTTATCTTTTCTACATACTCCTCCAGTACATATTTTGTTAAACAGAAAAATGTATATAACTGTTCCTGTTGTAGTAGTGCGTGGTGGATGTGTGTATTTGTGCCTCTAACTATATGGACGTATTTCAAGACAGATAAGAGAAAATTCGAGAGAGCAGTAAAAAAGTATGCACCAAATCGTAGGTTTCCCTTTTCTTGCATTTGAATGTACGCCTCCTGGTGGAGGTGGTTAAGCGGCTCCTTTAAGTACGTCTCGTGTGTGTATAGAAGCAGAATCAGCGTCACATTCACTGTCTCTAAAATGTCATTCACGAGTTTTATGTGGTAGTATATATCGCTTACAATATTTGGTGTGTTGGGGTTGGTACGTATGAATTCTTCCATGGAGTTACCATCTTCCGAATTTTCTGCCTTGGTGGGAGGATCTTGCTTGTTCCTTTTTTGGTGCTTCTGTGGGAAATTGCCCGACAGGAGATCTTTCTTTAGAGTGTTCATTTGCTCATCGTACATTTCTTTGTTGGAGGTCCATCCCGTTTTTATTTTTGTAATGTCCCCCATAGGCATTACCAGGAGGGTGTTCAAAATGGAGTAATTTGCATCCCCCTCATTGGCCCTTTCCAACCCAACGGCTTTTCCACCATCGACATGATCCCAATTGGCCATCGAGTTAACATAACTGAGCACAATGTGTAGGATGAAATCGCTCATTTTGTATTTGGCCTCGTAAAAATTCATCAAAACGTTAGATGTGATGTACTCTTCCAAGTGGTTGTTCCACTCTATGTTGCGTTGCTCGGTTATTTTTTTTTCCAGCAATTCTTTTTTTAACTGTTCATTGGCTGTTAATATTTTTAGCAAAATATTTTCTTTCCTTTTTTTGTACTTGATAAAATTTTCCCTCATATTATTGACTGTCTCGGAGAACCGTCCAATTTTGTCATGAGCCACGGACAGTTTAGTTTTGGCCTTGTTGAGCTCTTCTTCAAAGTTGTCTCTTATTTTTTCATTCACTTGCATCAGCTTGTCATTTATTTTTACTATTTCTTTGAGCAGGACATTGTCGTTCCTGGTCAATAAGTCGTTATCTCTAATGGTGCAAAATTTTTTTTCAGTTTCGTTTTTCTCTTTTCTGAAGGAGATATTCATATTTTTTACTTTTTCAAGAATTTTCTGGTATCCCTTTATTTCGTTTTTCTGCTTATCGATTGTAGATTGCAGGTCTTGGTTTTTCTTTACCTCTTTATCCTTTTCCAGGGTGAGGATGTTCAGCTGGACGGTGAGGAATTCGCACTGGTTTTGCTGCGTTGGGGAGGAGGAGCGGTGAGATGGGGGGGTGGTGCAGGAGCACGCACAAATTATAATGCACATCTATCTTTCCCCCATTTGATTACCATATATTTGAACTTCATCGAAATATCCCTCTGGATTGCGTCGTTCCCATGCAATTGCTCATTTTTGTCATGACTGTTCAAAGTGATCCTATTCAATTTTTCCCTCAAAGTTGCACATTCGGACTCAACGGATTCATACTTCTTTACCCATTCGTTCCTTTCCTTAAAAAAAAAAAAATTAATTAAAAAAAATAATAAAATAATACAAAAAAAAAAAAAAAAATCCGATGCACCCCACAAATATGTGCAACGTTGCAATTGCGTATATCATGTATGCTGCACCAGCAGCTTGTCCAGTTGTCCATCTTTGTAAAAATGAATTGATGTATGATTTACCTCAATCAGTTTGTTAATGTCTGTGTCTTCCTGCCAGGGGAAAAAAGAAAAAGCAGCATGGTAAGCAGGTGTTCACACAAACTTCTTCTTTTTGAAATGTGTGCAAATGCAAATGGATGACACACGATAGCGTATGTGCTGAATCACACACACATATGTAGGTACTCGATGCTTACATTTAGGTTCATCATTTTTCCTGAGGTTGCTGTGGAATTTGCTACTGTGTCCTTACTTGCCTTTTTTGAAAATGTCTTTTGAGGCAATACCCACGTGGGGGAAAGTTCAAGGAGGGTTGACGAAAAAAATATCCCGCACTTCTTTTTGCATTTCTTTCGTAGAGCGTTTTTTTTTTTTTTTTTTCAAAAATGAGCTTTGAAGGGTTCAAGCATTTGGCAATTAAATATTTTAAATGTACATTACCTGAACAACTGTGCGTGCAAATGAATGTTCACCTGTGGCACTTCTTAATCAGAGTTGCTGCCGAGTGGACACGGGTTTATGATATGCAGTGGGCTTATGCTGGGCTGCAGTAACGTTGGGTACCGGTTGCGCAGTTTCTCGTTTTTATGGCGCGCGCAGAGGTCTACTCCCACCGCTATCCCTGCACGTGGCCCCTTTTTTCGCCACCATGTGCAATTGCACGAATTCCTTATTCTGTTGGTGTGGAACTAGTAAAACTTTTTAATGTTATTCACTTCAATGTGGTTTTGCGCATACAGAGCGCAACTTGTCCATTTGTAGTTTTTTAGCACCACGCAGGTATCCCACCACGCGTACACACACACACACACAAAAAAAAAAAAAAAAAAAAGGGGCACAAAATGCGCATTAAGGGGCTACTTTGCGGTGTAGCGGAAACTACTGCTGCCAAATATGGGGTGCAAACACAAAAAAAAAAAAAAAAAAATACATTTCATATTTTTCATTATAGTTGTAACTTTTTAGCTACAAGGTAGGACTATCCTTGCACCATTTTTAAGTAAATCCAAATATGTTGTCAATTTGGTCATAGTTTCTCCGTGCCATTTTTTCTTTAAGCGGGTGATTGGCATTACATGGCGGACACGAGTCTTGCAACATTTACTAGCAACTGTTCAGTAAGCATAAAAGGTGAAGGCAGAAGGAACGGGTCAGCGAACAGGTCAATGAACGGGTCAACGCCCATGGCATCTTAAAGTCCAACGAGTCAAACTATCGTTCGTAATTCCCCATTTTGAAGCAAAACATTTATATGTGGAAACACACGATTGATTGTCCCAAATGTTTGTGTCTTTTAAACGCAGAAATAAAAAATGATTTTGCTGCAGCTCACAGTTTTGGGTTATTTGAACACCGGGAAAACAGCTCTAATAAATTCCATTATGAACAATGACATTTATAGCAACTATGTCCACACGGATTTACCAACGTAATACGCAGGGGATGTGTGTGTTATGCTACACTCCCATCATTGACTGCAAATATGTTCATACATAATTTTGGCGCAAAACATTTCCACACATGAGGGCACACGGCGTGGTGTCACTACTTCACCATTAACTTTTCACACCATTTCGAAGCGTATACTACAAAGTACACAAGGAGAAAAATAGAAGCTTCTGCGTTGAGATTGAAGATACATGTGTTAACGTGGATGTGAATGTCTTTATGAACATGCTAAGGAAGGAAAGTACTGAATTATTTATTTATTTATTTTTTTTTTTGCACAAATAAGTGTCAACTAAAATGTATGAACGCGTCAGGTGAATTTGTGCAAATGAAGATGCATGTGTCTGCTCGCTAAGGCGCTAGCGCGAAAATGAGCAAAATGTTTTTTCCGTGCATTCGTTACATCAAATTGTGTCCACGAATTTTTTGACAGTTACGACGGATAGTAGAAGTATGCGGAATCCCGTGTTCAGTTTATTTGAGAAACCGACCATTCCTTTTCAAGTGGGAGATCAATACAACTCAATCAGCTACGGTAAAATGAAGGACAAAAAAAAAGTGCAAATGAGTAAATGTACATGCTGTTAGGGAAGTGTTCACAATGGTTTGCTGTTTGCCTGTACACATATATGACTCAACAACTGTGTGCATTTTTTTCAGGAAGGATGGCCTACTTTCTAGTCTTCGACCTCACGAACGCGTCCACCCTCGAATACGCTAAGATGGTTTACTCGAACATGTCCAGTGTATATGACCGACATTATGTAATCACAGGACGATTTGAAAACATGTGTTGTCTCATTTTCTGCGAGCGTGCGGAAGTGGTTGCCGCGGATATTGTGGTTGCTGTGGCTGCGCCTATTCATGGATTCTCATATGTCCTCCATTCAATGTGCCCCCCTTGTAGACCCTAAAACCGTTTATATCACTTGTCGGGAATAAATATGGTTATCTTTTTTTTTTTTTTTTTATCATAACGGAATTGATGCGTACGTAATGGGGGTAGCTGTATGTACAGATCCCCCCCGAGAGAGGCACATACGCGTCTGTTCATATTTTATTTCACTTTTTTGTCTTTTGCCAGATTTAGTCACGGAAGACTGTGAGTTAGTCAGGCAGGCAGAGAACTTCGCGTAAGGATTATATTTTTTGCTCGTTAAGTTTAAGCTGGAAATTTTTCCGTGTCTCTGTTTCTGGGCTTTCCAGAAGGGCAACTTGTGGAGAGTACCTCTGTATGTACGTGCGGAAGAGTACATATAGGCTTGCGTTTCCGTTTTTATGTTGAGCTGCATACAACTCGCACCCTCTCCCCCTCCCATTGTACACAGCAACGAGAATATGGTTCAACTGTGGCTAACATCGGCACTAACGGGAAGGAACGTCAAAAAGGTGAAAATATAACACTGAGCACGTGTGTTGTTATTCATATATGTACATACACACTTGTGTGCATTTCTGCCCTTCCAAAGTGCGAACAGGCGAAAACTTCTTCATTGCACGGAGTGGCCAAACGTTTAAGCAGCTAATTAATCGTAGGCACTATCAAATGAATGGTCATAACTTTCTTTTTACATTTTTCAGCTGTTCATGCACACGATCCAGATGGTGTACAATAACACTAACTTGTGGAAATACGACATAGGGGAGGTATTGCGAAAAAAAAAAAATGGGCATAATAGCTGTAGCGCATAAACACCACATAAACACAATGATACTCAAAAATGTCTTTTTTTTATTGCGCTTAATGGTGCCACGCAACGCCATTTTTATACTTATATGATGTGAACATGTTTGACCATTTTTTGTCTACATTGGATATGTTGATGTTGCATTGCTGTGGCTGTTTTAAGGTGCACCTGTGGAGATGCCTAGGTATGGACCTGATATTTATCTTTTTTTTTTTTTTTTTTTTTTGGATGCACAATGAGCGACGTTAACCTTTCACAAATGAAGATTTCGTTGGACATAAATTGCTGCTGTTGAGTAGATTACGTCATTACATTCCATTAATTTTCATTTTTGCAAAAATTGTACTTGCCCTCTGTCATTTTTTTTTCCAAATGGAGGTCACTATCATGAGCATGTACAGACAAGTAAATAATTGATTCGTTCGCTGGGATGTTGACCAACTCCTTGGGAGGCAGTTTTTTAAGGAGCGCTTATCCGAGGGCTATTCCAAAACTGTGTTGTGTTTTTATTTTTCACCTGGAACACAGGACAATTTAATCACGTCATTCAGCTGTTCATGCACACGATCCAGATGGTGTACAATAACACTAACTTGTGGAAATACGACATAGGGGAGGTATTGCGAAAAAAAAAAAATGGGCATAATAGCTGTAGCGCATAAACACCACATAAACACAATGATACTCAAAAATGTCTTTTTTTTATTGCGCTTAATGGTGCCACGCAACGCCATTTTTATACTTATATGATGTGAACATGTTTGACCATTTTTTGTCTACATTGGATATGTTGATGTTGCATTGCTGTGGCTGTTTTAAGGTGCACCTGTGGAGATGCCTAGGTATGGACCTGATATTTTTCTTTTTTTTTTTTTTTTTTTTTTTTTTTTTTTAGTCCGGATCCGAAACAACAGAAAGTTAACGAAAGACAAATGCATAGAGTGTAACCCAATGATATTCGCAACCTTTCCTTTTAAAATATTTCGCGTGTGTGAAGAGGGTGCCAACGTAATGTGATACGTTATGGCTTTTTAAAAGCACACCTATTAGTTGGTTAGTCAAAAGTTACATACTTTGAAAATTCACGGGAGAGTGTTTCTCCCTCTGTTTTGCGTTAATATTGCACGACTGTGCTTGTAACGTGTGCCCAGCTTGAAAAGTGATTACGTTGAGGTGTGAATTGTATATTTAATGCAAATTCCGAGAAATTACTGGTAGGTTTTGTTCACTTCATTATACCACCCCCCCCCTGCTTACCACGTTAAGGGTCTGTCATTTTTATTTCTCCATTTGGGCATATTTCATGTTGCCCAATTTTTACCCTCCAATTGGGGAGCTCAAATGATGGCATTTTGGGATGTACTTATCTGGGGCGGTTTCCGTGGAACTCAGCTGTTCACCGAAGGAACTTTCTTCATTTGGAGAAGCGTGTATGTTTCCAACATGTCAGTTGATAAAGACACCCCCCCCTCCTACGTTTCAACTTAGAGCACATGCGTCTGTTTTGCTGAAGTAGGTAAGCGAAATAGGCGGTACGATCATTTAACCGTTTTTTTTTGTGACATGATATCATATTTTGTTGCCGCGTTTACAACAACGGTTGAGGTGATGTGGAGGTGAATTTTTTTGCTAACTGGGTCACCGAAACGAGCATATAATGGTTCCCCCGCTCAAAAAAAAAACAAAAAAGGCACTAACCAGATGGTGAAAATGGAAGAGTTGTTATTTTTTATAGGCTCATGTTGCGTTAATCTGAAGTGTGTGGGGGAATATGAGCACATCCAAGTTCATGAACATAGCAATTTGCTTACAACGATGTGCAATGTGGAGAAATAGCAGAGGTGTCTTTCCAACAAAATGAATATTGAAGGCCATTATTTTCGGCAACAGGGGCTTCCCTATATGGGTCACATAAAAAAATATGTATATATACATACGTCCCTTTTTGCCTTTTTAACAGACCGCTTTTTTTTTTTTTTTTTTTTTTTTGGATGCACAATGAGCGACGTTAACCTTTCACAAATGAAGATTTCGTTGGACATAAATTGCTGCTGTTGAGTAGATTACGTCATTACATTCCATTAATTTTCATTTTTGCAAAAATTGTACTTGCCCTCTGTCATTTTTTTTTCCAAATGGAGGTCACTATCATGAGCATGTACAGACAAGTAAATAATTGATTCGTTCGCTGGGATGTTGACCAACTCCTTGGGAGGCAGTTTTTTAAGGAGCGCTTATCCGAGGGCTATTCCAAAACTGTGTTGTGTTTTTATTTTTCACCTGGAACACAGGACAATTTAATCACGTCATGATAGTCACAACACGCATGGGATATTATTAAGAATGGGGTTACGCGCCATGGCCCCCGAGTTAAGTGACGCTTCCAGTTGTTGCTCCCTCAGCGCGCGATTGTGAATTTAAAAAAAATTCCTGTTCATGACGCGATTGCCGCACCGGTTGAGCATCGCACGGACGTACGCATAAATATGTATGTTATTATTTTTTATTTTATTTTATTTTTTTTTCCTGTTCGCAATTTTTCGTTACCATGTGCCCACCCCCCCTTGCCGCTTCCTTTCTGTGAGGGGACGATTTTTCCATTTGATCATGTAAACCCTTGCGCCACAAAAAATTTCCGCATCAAGTTTGCCGAAAAAAGGTGAGAGCAAAAGTTCGAAAAAGCGAAATGCGAAGTAAGTCCACCCGTTTGTAAGGGATGCGGAGAAGGAAAACTGCGTGGGTGAAGAAGTCACAAAAAAAAAAAAAAAGGGGGAAGCGCAAAAGGGAAAAAGAGACACATTGAAGGAGCGCAACCGTGCAGACCTACCTGCATAGATATTAACCATATGCCATGATGCCTCTTCGGCCAGTTGTCCCCTTCCCGTTTTGCTAAAAAAAAAAAAAAAATGTGGATAAACAAAATTGGTAATAAAAGTGCTTCCTTCATAAACCACAAGCATTTCCATCCAGGTAAAACATTCAAGGCAGGGAGGCTTTCCTGAAAAACACGCCTCTTGTACGCACCGCATTAGCGTAAAATATGCATAATTCTTGTGCGTGTCTCAATTGGGGCTCCCCCGTCATCACCACAAAGGGAGGAATCACAGATGGAGGAAGACTGCTTTTCCAGTGTGTTCCCCCGCTCGAAGAAATTTTCCCCCACTAATTGATCCATTGCCCCACTCCACAGGTAACATAAAAAATCTTGAAAGAGTATGGCTAGCTGAAGAGAAAGAAAGAAAGCGAAAGGAAGAGGAAGAAAAATATCTGAAGAAAAAAGAAGAACAATACAAGCTGTACGTTTTAAAACAACAGCTTAAGAAGAATGAGCAGGAAGAAGGATGTAAAAATAACGTTGGGAATCATTTGTACAATATTAACAGAGAAGGTAAAAGAGGAAGCTCAAAAAGAAAGGCCAACGGAGTGAGTGTTGTTCATCCGGGGTTAAATGCCCCATGCAGTAATAACGAAACGGAGAAAACCTGTAACAAATTACTTGTCAAGTCAAAATATATTGAAGATGTTTTTGTAAAAAATCACAAGTCCGTTTATGGTTCCTATTACGACACGGAAAAAAAAAAGTGGGGCTACAGGTGCTGCAAAACTGTTGACAAGAATGCAGTGTGCATGAACCATGTGCCCGATGATGCTAAACCAAGTGATGCATATGATAGGGCCGTTAAAAAGGATCTGAACAAGGCCAAGAATAAGAAGAAAAATAAAAACAAGAAAAAGAACAACCGTGTTGATAACAGCATAACGGCAGTTTTGAACAAATTTTTGTGACACCTTCCTCGAGTTGGTCGCTGCGCGTACGTCGGATGGGTTTCTCAATTGGAATGAGGCAGCGATTTGGAAGTGTGTCTGTGACCGGATCATGACAATTTTATGACCCCGTTATTGTGTCTATACAAGGTTTTTGTCACCGCCGTACCCTCTTTTTAATTTTATTTATTTTTTTTTGTTGTTGTTTTAAGGTGGCCACACGTGTAACGAGGTGGTAGCCCATAACTTGACTATCATTTTGTGTGCTTTGTAAAACTTATTTTTTTTAGCTACATTTTGCAACTTTTTTTTTTTTTTTGTACACCCTCCGTTTGAAGAGACAGCCAGGTGGGCGAAGTGAGTTTGAATCAAAACCGCAGACAGGGCGCATCGACCAGTTGGTATTAATTCTAAAACCGTAATAATGAGGCATACATGGACCGAGAAATGGTGACACGCCTCCGAGGGGTATGCTCGCGACATGTGAGTGGTCTAACGTGACGCTCACAACTGGACGAATGTGTTAAACAGCGCTTTACAGTCTCTGTCCAAATTTTTACCATTGCGCATCTTGCATGGGTAACAATAAGGAGCAAGTGCAAATGAATCGCAGCGTCGATGAGACATGCAAAAAGTGGGGTTAATCAAACAGTTTAGGGAATCTTAAAAAGTTTACCACAAAAAAAAAGGGAAAAGGATGAAAAGGCAAAATGAAGAACATATGTGTGTAGGGGTGCATATTACCTACTGACATAAGCTACGTGCTAATGCGTCACCAGGCGTATATCTCGGTATGCACACATGACATCCCAATAAGGCTGATTAAAAAGGTACAAATTAGCAGTTTGTAAAAAAAAGGTAAAGAATTTTTTTTCCATTTGAATGGATCACGTAAAAATAGCAAAGACGACATATTTGGGGTTTAGAGTGATAAAGTAAAGCATCGTAAGATGTTCCCAATGGCTACCTCGGGTGTTACTTTTTGAGGGTACACTGCTTCTCTGGTTTTTGTATTATCTTCTCATTCGTTTCTAGGCCCTGAGGAAGGTGGAGAAGTTTGTAAATAGAACGGGGTGTAATGATTCATGCGCGTTGAGTGAAGCAGTTGTAGGGGTAGCTTCCCCCCCTCCCCTTGTCACATTACTTCTTTTCCTTTTTTTTTTTGAGGGAGAAAGTTGCCTCCTCTTGGAAAGCTCCCGTGCGCTCCACTTACCTTCGCCCTCCGAATAAAATTGACAATCTCTGTGGCAGTATTATCCATCAACTTAACATCAAAGTCCTCGTCGTAGACGACAGTGGAGCTATCATTCGAGAGGAAGATGTCCTCATTGAGCTTGTTCCAGTGGCTGAACTGAATATCATAAATAACATTGCCAGAGCATTTGGACCTTAGCTCTTCTGCCAGCTTAAAGGAATTAAACAGAGGAAGGTAGGCGTCGATGCAGTATAGGAAGTAACCATCTTTGATCTCCTCAGATAAAATTGAGCACCTTCTTTTGAGCAGCACGTTGTAGACCTTGCCCAGGACGTTACTCTCACATGTCAAATTTAATCTTAGCATGGGTTCAAATATGCGTAATTTATTTTGCAGGACAGAATTTAAACAGGCTTCTTTCATTAGTGCAATGATATTTCCTGCGTTAATTTTATATTCACTAATTTCTTCCTTTGAGTTTACGTCTTCGAATAGGTTTTCATTTTCTACCTCGTCAATTATTAGTCCCTCGATGATGAACAGGGCTCCTCTGTGCAGGGGGTAAAAGTACGCAAATGGTGTGAAGCGGTAGGGAGGAGGACCATACGGTGGTTTGTGTAGTTGCATAACCGTACAATGGTACGCGGCTGCCGCGTGACGTCCAAATGAACACTATTAATGTGGTAGAGAGACACCCCAAATGACAAACTCGTCATGTTAAAAAAGGATGCAAAGTAGTCCGCAACGTAGTCCACAAAGTAGTCCGCGAAGTGGGTACGCGGTTTTTAACATGCCCGCTCGTTTGCAAAGATATATGCACACGTGCTCTTATTTACCAAGTAGGATTTCTTTTTTTTACCTGATAGGTTCCTGGGCGATGGGGCCATATTTTGAAGCCATTTTAAAGCCGAGGCATAAATTGTTCAAGTAGATGTTTATGTCGCTGTTGGTGTCTGAGAGGTAGGTGTCCACGAAGGACCGATGGTTAATTATTTGTTTGTACTTTTCATTCGTTATGATATTGTCGAGCAAGTACTCGTCATTTTTCTTTTTGCTAAAATACTTCTTTATATAGAGCAGGGTGACGCTTCCATTTTGCACGCACACATCCCAGAGGTCCAGTTGGTAATTCTTGTTTTTGCGTAGCTGGCTGGCTTTCTCTCCGCTGGAGGGGGGGCCAGGCGCGGGTCCTTCATTCACATTGTCCATGCTGCCAACAGCGTTGATGCGGTTTGTTCGTGCATCGGCTGCGTCGACGCCAGAGGGGGCGTCCAGTGCGTCGTCCAAGTCAACTCGATCGCAGAAACACAAATCGTTGATGCACCTCTCCAGGTTAATCAAACACTGCTTGTACATGACTTGTTCATTTGTGCAGGACGATTCATTTTTTTCATAATTTAAAAAGCAAGGAGATATGGACCTGTTTTCTAACACGGCTTGTATATTTGAATAATGTTTGTCAAAAAAGTGGAGCAAAATTTGGGGCATATTTATAGCACTTAAAAAAACGTAAAAGGAATTGTTGTTTAGCTTTTGGCAAATTGTATTGTGACTGTAATTGAAAAGGATGTTTAGGAAATGATTTTCTTTTTCAATCTGAATATGTCTGAAGATGTTTGTCGAATGGTTATCTGTTCGTTCGATTTTGGATCCACGTAGAGTGTTACAGTTGCTTCTATCACAATCATCATCGGCGGTATTATGAGAAGCACTTTTTTCTCCCCCCACTACGCTACCAGTGTCACTATCCTGCATACCTTTATTGTTAGCTTCTTTTGTACCTTCCGCATTTGCAGCGCATCCCCCGCTTTTGACTTGATTGTCCATGCTAATCGTGACATAGTATGTGTGCAAATCTTTCATACTTTCTTGTACTTTATTTTTCTTCCTTTTTACCTTAACGATATTTTCTTGTATTCCTTCCCTAATGGAGATATTCGTGTCGGATGTTTTAATTTCAATGTTGCTATAAATGTTTACAAAATCAGACAGGCATTTTTGCATATGTATTTCTCCACAGAACTTGAGAATATATTCTCCCCTTTCGTTAAAGTCGATGTCGATGGAAGTATCACATGTGTAGAGTAGGATTAATCCATACAAAAATTTATTCATGTCTTGAATGTTCTTGGGTTCTATTATGGTGTGCAGTATGGTTGAGCAGGTATCCGTGAAGGGAAGAATAAACGAATCTGCATTCTTGTGATTGGACAAGGTAATATTTTTGTTTAGAAAAACTCCATCACTGTTCAT
Source organism: Plasmodium fragile (assembly GCF_000956335.1). NCBI lineage: Eukaryota > Apicomplexa > Aconoidasida > Haemosporida > Plasmodiidae > Plasmodium > Plasmodium fragile. The sequence goes on along the minus strand of NW_012192633.1, from coordinate 114,436 downwards.
TATAAATATGTTGTGTTCTTTTTTACTTCGTTTGTTTTTTATCAAATTCATCAACGTGTTTGAGAGGTACTGCAGGTCGTTTTTTCCCCCACCATGGTAGTCTATGTTTAGGGGCATATTGCTGCTCGGTGTTCCGTGTTCGGTTTGCGTCTCGATTAGTTGCTCTTGGGGAATGCTGCCCGACTTGTTTACATTATTATCCGTTTGAAAGGGGGGTTGGTCTTGTGCCCACGTGGAAACCGAATCGTCCTCTCTTTTGGCGTCTTCCTTCGGCTGGTCTACCCCACCGTCAGTGTCACCACTGTCCCGCATATTGGGGGCGTCCACGTGGACTATGGACAAGTAGACGGCCACTATGTTTCCCGCGTAGGCCTGGGCAATAGGTAGGAGGTCCCCACCCATGCAAATGTAAATTTTCTTAACCACAGTTTTGATGCCCTTGCCGCAAATGTAGAGGAACATATTTTCGTACAACATACCAGAATAAATTCTGCATATGGACAGAAACGTATTTTTGTCATAAAAACCTCTAAAGCCTATAAGAGTATTATTTTGCACATTGGCACAAATATACTTCGAAATGTAAATGATGGTAAAGTCAGTGGAGGAGGAACATTCAATTATGTTACGATATATGTCTTCATTATACAATGAGGGATAAATTTTGAAAAGTCTGTTTGGGTCAATATTTTTGGGTGACGGAAAAATTTCAATACAAGAATTAAAAATTGACCTTGATAAATTCAAAAAATGTGACATGATGTAAATCAAAATGAACGTATTATTTTCTACGTTATTCTGTTGATTTTTTTTTAAAAAATAATCAGACATGTTTAATTCCAGACATAATTTTTTAATCTGTTCATCATCCCTATTAATCGTTGTGATGTCATATATTTTCCATAAAAAATCTAACACCACTAATGAGAATAAATTTTTTTTTTTTTTTTTTCCACTACTGTTGTTACCTGTATATGTACTTGTATCGTTTGTAATTTTTAAAATTTTTTTCTCCTTGGTATTGAAATAATATTGATTCCACATATATTTTTTTATTTTATCTGAATTGTTTATATTTATATTCATTTTTTTGCAGAAGAGAGTAGAAAAGATATTCATATCTATACACCAGCAGTGTGTACTGCTACACAGGAGGACATTTCCTTTTAATGGTGAATATGTGTACTTTTCCAATTCAGACGTTTCAACATTCTCGTTGTTCATATTTTCTTCAACGTATAACTGATAAATATACGCATTCACTTGTTCAATGATATTATTTATATGATCATATGCACTTATGCTGTCCATATTTTGGTTGGTAATTAGTTTATCAATTTTGTTAATGACAAGAATACTTTTGATCATTTCTTTCCACGTCTGTCTTAACACAATTTTTGTTTGGCTGCACATTCCTTCTATGCAGTCTACTAGTATGAGTGCTCCGTCACAGATTCGAATGCATGTGGACACTTCGGACGAGAAATCCACATGTCCGGGTGTGTCTATGATGTTAATAAGATGTGTGTTTCTATCTTCCGCCGTTTCAGCATCCTCCTGCTTGTCCATCTCCGTCCCTTCTCTCTTCTTGATGACGCTACGAGTGGTACTCGCGTTTCCATTTGGGCTGGCATTGGGTTTGCAGTGTTCTCCATCCACGTTGGAAAACTGCTTCCCAGGCGTGTGCCTCTCCGTGCCAATGGTATGCCTATCTATGTCCGCTGCCGGCTTCGGATCGCCCGCCCGGTCGCGGAATAATTCATCCAAGTAGGCCTTATTGTAGGTGTGTTTGAGAAGGATGCTGGAGCTCTTCATCGTGATCTGCCGCTTTTGTTCGTCTTCGCGGCTATCCAGGTACTTGACCTTTCCTATATTCTTGTCACTTATAATTTTGTTAGAGCTTATGAGGTTGTCGACCAGAGTGGTCTTCCCATGATCTACATGGGCTAGTATACATATGTTGCGAACCCTTTCATTTTTGTTAAGGTATTTAACTAAATCCATGCTGACGGGCACTTGGGCGTGCGCGCAGCGTGCAGTAGAGTGGGATGAATGGGGCTAGGAGAGGCAAAAAAAAGGGCCGATAGGAAGGGAACAAAAAGAGGTTACGGCAAAGCGCAACAGTCGGATGGCGGAAGCAAAAATGCGCAAAAGCGCGGGTTGTGAAGAAGAGGCAGCAGAAAAACCAATATTGTAAAGGGAAAAAAAAAAAAAAAATGTGCCGCCTGGCAAACAAAAGGCAGAAAATTCTTGCGTTTGGTTAAAGTTGCATGAACACTAAAAAAAAAAAAAAAAAAAGTGGCCTAACGAATTGGAAATAACAAATTGGTAATGACAAACTGCTAATGACAAACTACTAATGGGCGAATACGATCGTTACATAGACTAATGTCATGACTTAAAAAAAAAAAAAAACGCAGAATATTTTACGTATTCAAAGGTGGGTGCAGAAAAACCAACCCGGGGAGTTGAATCTATAAAAAAGTGTTCAATAAAAATAAGTATTAAAATTTTGCTAGGGGTGAAAAAAAATAAGTTGGCGAGGGGAAAAAAGAAGGCGCTATATGGGTCTGAGCCATTTCGTGGTGCACGTTCAGCACATTGCAAGGTATTGGCGAAATGCATGCATGTCATCGTTTGAGCATGTAAGCGAGGTCACCTGTATGGAGTGACTGCCTGCCCGAGGGATCTAAGCACAAATTACAATGCCCACTCGGATTGTACTTTTGTGGCCAGTCGCACTCTTCCCATAGAGGTGATGTCACAGTGTGCATGTGCTCACACTCACAGTAAGCGATGATCCACACGCATGCCTCATGGAAAGGAGTCCCTCACCAATGGCGGAATAATTATGCCCTTGTTCCTACAATGAAAAGTGCCAAAACAAACGATGCGGACATGCTTTAATTAAAAAATTGACGAAAGATTAGTTACCAGTTTAGTTAAAGTTACTGTGCTCCTTTTGTGACATGTCACTGGGACATGTACATAAATGGAGGCCTGTCATTCGGGCAACGGTCTCGTGCACTCCTTGTCACGTGCAACACACACCGGATCATTGCTGCGCTAATCATCCCTATACGGTTGCATACGTCGCGCATTGCACCTGCGAAGATACAAAAATGGAGATGTACATGAGCGTGGTAAAACGGTTCATCTTACTCTACCCAATTAATTGTGTGCACTTTATTATTTTTATTTATTTATTTTATTGTATTTTTTTCCCCTTTTCTCCATTTATGAAAAAGCCGAAATGGACCCCTACACCTTCTCGTAAATCGTTTCCCGCTTACCACAAGCACACAGACAGGTGAACATTATTCTGCCCTTGCCATCGTAACAGTCATATGCGTATGCCCCTAGGGGATGTTGACAAAATGTTGCATAATTGAGCCTTGGCGTGTTGTAAAAAAAAAAAAAAAAAAAAAAAAAGACGACAAATAAGTGACTAACACTTTTTTCACATTTTACTTTAAATAAATGAATGAACAAATGGATGAACAAACGGATGAACAAATAGATGAACAAATGAATGAACAAATAAATAAACAAATAAATAAACAATTTTTGTGTTTTCCCCCTTTACGTTTCACACAATTTAATATAAGCCTTCCCTTTGTTTATATCCCCCCTGGTGAGTTAAAAAAACAAAAAAAACAAAATCGTACTTGTTTGTGTAGCCACATGGGGGTGTAAGCCGCATATTAATTTTAACATACACATCATTATTCGTAAAAAAGGATAGCTTATTGCAAAATGGGAACAAAAAAATAATATATATAAATAAATGAAATAAATAACACCTTTACAACGTTATGGGTCTGTTCCGCTTTGTTTTTCCTTAATACGTCGAACAATGTGCAAAACACAGCTCCACAAGTCAGGACCATGGGTCCATATATATACATGTAGGGACGGCGCGATTCTCCACCAGTAGCACAAGTTGAGAACGATTTACGGACGCGTGGCAACTGGGCTAGGGATTCTTCTTCAGGGTCAACCTTCTTTGCCTTGAGACTTCCCTCTGTTTTTTTTTCTGCGCGAATTTTTTGTTTTTTCCATCCTGCGAGGAGGTGAAGAGGGGGTGAGCAGGAATATATGTGACCATGAAGCATCATGGTTCTGCACGCGAATCGTACAAGTGACATGTGCAGACGATACGTCCACTTCACTCTCCCAGGAGCATTACATTCATAAGCCCATTTATGTAATCACTATTTAAATTGTGCGTGCCCAAGTTATGCATGTTTAAATTATGTCTAGCGTGCTTTTCCATGATGAGCGCATTGTCTTCTACGAATATTTCGATGCACTGATATATGTATTCGTAATAATTGAAAATATTTTTTTTTTCTTCTCTGACTTCTTCCTCTATTTTGTTTTCTTTTGCGTTGTCATCTTCGATCAGTTCGTTGAGTCTGCGCAAGGGAGATGTACGTATGTGTGCACAGGGGCGGGGGAATACAGGGCAAAATAGGGGACGCACGGAAGTAAAGGGGAAATGCATACTTTACGCAGTAATGCGCGTTTCATATGTTTATATATTTTTTAAAATGAGTTGAATAATGGTTTGGGTATGTGCAGTATCGAGCTGTCTTTCGTTTTCCCCTCATACGTGGCGTTCCCCATTTTAGGCGATTAAATGTATAGAGGTGGTTATGCAAGTGGGGTGGCTTATTGCACAGTTGTAGCCACATGGGTACACGGCTCAGCCGTGTTGGAGTTCCACATGCACCTCTCAAAGCATGACGAACGCCCCCCTTTTTGTCGACCCACCTGGAGGTGTCCACCTGATAATGCCGCACCAAGTGGTTAGTCAAACTGTTTAGCAGGACCATGGCGAAGCACTTGATTTTACAAAGGTTCAAATTTACCCTAGAGAAATTTTCGCTGTCACGTTCAAGGTTCATTTCATCTTCGTGTGAGAGCTCCTGGATGGGTTCATCAATGGAGTGAAAGTAGCTGTGGTTGCACTTGGGGCTGTACCCCTCCGAGCTAATATTAACAGTGGCCGAAATGACATAGTACACCTTGTTGATATCATGAATTAGTAATGCCATTTCGTTATATGATGTGAAGTTTAGGTAGGAGAGGAGGTAGGTCAAAATTTGAATATATAAAAAAAGGAAGTAATTAATATAGGTAAATTCGTCTACGTTCATTTTGTGGTGTACAAGGTGGTTGTATTTTTTTTTTATTTTTTCGATTATGTCTTTTTCATCGCTATTCTGTTCTGAGCTGGTTCCTACGTCGGAAATATCTTCATCGAAGATTTTTTCGCTAGACTTTGAATTGGAGCAAGTGGATGTCTCTTCGTCCTTATTCATCATTTTGCTGCTTGCCTTGCCGCTATTCTTGGGCGCCTTCTTTCCCTCCATTTGTATTTTTTTCTCCACGTTCCTCTCCCGGTTAGCCCCCTTTGTATTCCCCCTCGTAGCTCTTTTCGTGGCAAATTCATCCGAGTCACTGTCGCGTATATCGTCACTCTGAACACTGGACCCACTGTCCGGCATGTACTTCTTCACGATGAGTGCGTATATATCCTTTACTTGGGGAATGCGAACGGAGACGTTTACGTTGGAGTCATTTCTCCTAGAGCAGTCTATAGTGTTACCCTCTGCATGTGTTCCTCCCCCCGTGGAGGCGTTGTACTTGGCACCCACATCCCGTATGAAGCTTCGAACCTTATCATACAATACTAGGTGGCATGCGTTTTCGATTTCTTTAAGTACCGTTTTGACATATTTTATTTTTAAATTTTTATGGGTTAAGCGGTCATATATGTCTAGCAGGCACTGGAAGAAGGGTTGCTCCATCTTGTTAAAAAGGAGTGTGTCTGGGGTTAGGAAGTGGGTAGTGTCCCCCATGGGGCGATTTTTCTCCTGGTCAAAATGGGCCCTGTGAATATTCCCCCTGTCAAAATGCGCCCTGTCAAAATTACTGCACATGTAGTGATTTTCTATGAGGTAGAAGAGCATATGCTGGAGGCACTCCGCCAGGCTGTTTACGAAGTTGTAACTTTCCTTGTCCAAAATGCAATTAATAATTTTTTCACTTCTACATTTTAATTTCATATCTGGACTGAAACAAAGGCAGAAAATGCTGGGGCAGATTTTCGTCCCCTGGATGAATCCTTCTTTGTACAGATTTCCCAAAATCTGAATGCCTAAATTTTTAATCATGTACAGTTCTTCTGCAGAGCAGTCTGTGTATATAAATCGGTTAACAATGAGAAGGTCAATAATTTTTTGAGAAAATAAGGAAGCCACGAGGAGGACGTGTATGATATCGTTGTTGTGCGCATTTTCTGGGTTGCCTAAATTGGGGCTATCCGGGACTTGCTCATTACTCATAAGTAGCGTTTCATTTGGTTCGTATGAAATGGAGTCCGCATTGTCTTTTTGTTTGTTTATGCCCTTATTCGGTTCCTTTTCTCGTTTTTTGGGGCCTTTTTTTTGTGGTTCATGTGTGTCTTCCTCCTCCAGGTTTGCCTCCCTTTTAACTCTCTCCTTCAGGTGCTTGTCTTTTCCTGGTTCGTCATGACTACTTATATTGGGAGTGTCGAAATGGAATCTGCGTTTGTTCTCACCCCCCTCATGGTGTACATCCGAGTGGGTGTTTTCTTCCCCATTTGCACGTTCTACCCTTTGGCAATTCTTATGATTAGCGTTTCCGCCCCTGGCGGAGCTTATTTTCCCTTTCTTGGCATTTTTATTTTGTTGCTCATTGGGGGGCACAACCATGCTGATTCTCCCACCGTGAACTTCACTTTGGCATTTCTTCCCCATGTTGATACTTTGCGCGAGGAGCAAATTATCCTTGTTGTTAAGAAACTGCTCATACGTCTTAATGAGCTGAAGCAGTGTGTAGAGGAAATTTTTCTGCAGAATTGGATTGAAGGAATTAATGCAAAAAAAGAAAACATTTCTCAATTTCAAGTCGTTAATAAAATGGGAGTTGTAAAAATTGGACAGTATTTTACTTAAGCATAGGAGGAAAAAGCATTTGTATTTTATATCATTCGAAATGTAGAACAAATCTACAATTAGATTGACCACAATTGAAGACAGATCAAAAAATTTATAGTTACATATATCGACAAACTTTTCAATCTTGTTAGTGTTAATTTTTTTTTTAATAATTTCTGTAATTATTTCATTTTTCAGTTTGCGAGTATTCCATTTGTTAATATAATCGACTTCCTTATTGTACATAAATTCGAAGTAGAGAGTTCCTTGGCTGTATATTTGTACACGTTTTGCAATATCGGAGAGTTTAATATATTTCAAGCTATTTTTCTGCTTGTTGTCATCGTATTTTTGGTGATCTGTTTTGTCTTTCTTTCTCGTGTATTGATTCGATTCTACACCTTTGGCCCGCTCTACTGTGTCGGCAACCCAGACATGCGTGTGTGGGTCCACCCCTTCGGCATACACATCGTTGACAATAATTTTGTTGATGTTGATAAATTCCATCATGACAGAAATGAGCCAGGCATGTTTATCTAAATTTAGGACATCGGTATGCGTCACGCAGAAAATGTCGAAGATGTGTTTTTTGTACTGGTCCAGGTGATTGACAAATTCTTCATAGGGCATATCGATCAGATTGCAGGTGAAGTAGTGATCGGGGTGGTTCTGTCCCTTCGAGAGATCTCCCTCTTCTCCATCATTAATATCCGTTGTTTGAGTAAACGCCTGGCAAAGTTTCCCCCTCACATGCTCTTTCTCCTCCTGAGTCATAAACTGAAACTCACGCACAAAGTCGTTTAGCTGCACGACATAATTATTTATTAGGAAGCATAACTTGTATTTGTGTAGCTTTATAAGGGACTCTTGGATATAATTCTTGAAATAAAAAAAGTCCGCAAAAATATAAGTGTGTAGTGTGCAGAGCAGCTGGACATAGGATCTCGAAATAAAAATATTTTGATGATAAAGAAGAGAATTGTTGAAATGCACCCTCTTGAACTGGAATTTTAAATTTAAGTTCAATTTACAATGAGGAATGATCGAGGACAATAATTCGCACACATCCTTTGAAACATCGTTGTTGTAAATATAGGGATAAAAAAAATTCATATATTTAATAAATAAGCTGGGCATAATTTCGATTATGATATTAAATATGTTTATAATTTTTTTTGTTTCCTTTTCGAGGGCACTATTTCTTCTACTTGTAATGAAGAGGGAAATTAAATTATCGATCCATACTTGTAGTACATACTTCACCTTTTTTTTGGTCAAAATTTCTAGGTACTTGTAGGAGTTGCTCAGGTATATGTTATATATGCTGTTTTTAATTTTGAGCAGGTTGGTTTGTTCTTTGGTTTGTCCGAGGGTTGTTTCTCCCTGTTCGGAGAATTCATGCTCGTCATATGCGTCCATCGAAACATGTGCATTTTTCTTATTCATTTGGTGGTTGGTGGTTTTTCCTTTTCCTGTCCAGCATCCCCCCTGTGTTGGTAAATTGCTTCCACGTTTGTTCCCATTTCTGTAGCCACTTTTTGCCCCCACTTTGGTGTTACCCGACGCACCGCCACTATGGGCGGCGTTGTAGAGGCCACTACGAGCGGCGCTGTAGCGATGCACCCCCTGCCTTTCATCTTCCCTCACAAAGCGCAGAACAGTGTCCAACCTCTCGTCATACATTTTCACGTTCTTCTCCATATGGGAGAGCATCTTACTAACGATGTTTATGTTGTGTTTGTTTTTCATTACGTAAAGAAGATGAATGAAGAGCGTGTAAATATTTTTTTCAATCTTTATATGCATCGTGGAATCCTGTTCCATACGCCCTGATTGGCTTTCTTCTTCCGATTGGTACTCTGTACCATGTTGGGCTTTTGTGTACTCCCCCCCATGGGCATGTTCCTGATGATAGTGGTCTAGTTCTGGGTTGTCTTCCCTTTTTTCCATTTTGCGCTTCGCTTGCGTGAATATGTTAATGAAGAAAATGTCGATAAATATTTCGAGGACGGCGCTCTTCATCGTTTCATTGTCGAAGGTGGACACATAGCGCTCGATCAGGTCATTCATGATGGACAGGTTGTCGCGGATGCAGTTGCTTTGGTTGGTACGCTGTCCTCCGTCAGCGTTTACGTGGTGCTGCACCTGCTCCCCATCGTCATGTCCGCTCCCTGCTTGTCCCCCTTCCCGAGGGTATCTCTTCGCGTAGACGTTAAAATAGATGATGTATTTTAAAATTTTCACACTAACAATTCGAATGCTGATTTTTATGTCCTTTGAGCACCTCCTAATGGAGTCTACAATCTCGTTTGTGATGTATTGATTCAGGTCGATGGACTGGTTACGTTGGTAATGATTGAGTCTTTTTTTCTTCCCCTTGTGTGCATTTTTCTCCTCATGAGTGAGATTGTCCTTCGCTTCAATATCCTTAGTGTTGGTACTACTGAGCGATGGTTTGGTTATGCCTCCACTAAATTGGCCCCAATTTGACAAATTTTCTACCTCCAGAAAATTCTTGCAGAAGTGGTAGTAGATGTACAGTGTGTACTCTCTTACCTTTAGGTAATTATCCGTCAGGCAAGACATAAGAATGTTTTGTGTTTGTTTGCACTTCAAGTAGAGGTAGTTATCACTTATAATATTGTTGATTATGGAAATGCTATAGTACCTGAGATTTTTGTTTCCGTTTTCGTAGAGTATGTAGAAGAGCTGATTGAGGGCTACGAAGAAATAATCGTAAAAGGAAAAGTAGAGGTGAATCTTCCACACGATGTTGATGTACATGTCGAAGTTATGTGCGCTGGTGCACTTGGCCAGGGCCTCGTCATCCTTCCTGTGGGCGTTTCTGTATTCGTGGCACAGCATCTGGGTGAATTTACTCACACGGGTGGGTTTGTCTCCATTCAGGGAAGCGGCGCCTTTCTTAGAAGCGATACTCTTCATAGAAGCGGTGCCCTTCACAGAAGCGCCGCCCTTGTGCTTGTTGTAGTAGTTTTTGTTGTTCTCCTTTTCGCCCGTAATGCACCTCACAGTTGCCTCCTCTGGATCCCCATCCAAGCAGAAGAAATCATTATGCAGGATGAGTATGTAAGAGTACACATTATTGAAGCTCCTGTCCATGCCTTCAACGATGTTGTCACTTTTGAGGTGTACAACCAAGTAGTAGTAATAAATGACGAAGGCTTTCAGCTTATTTACAAATTTTTCAAAACAGTAGAAGCCCTTATTCTTTTCCTTCTTCCTCTTAAATTTGCTATTCAGGAAGGTGTTGTTCCCTTGTGCCTCTCTGATGATAATCCCTTTTATTATATTTCTCACTTTGCAGTTCTCACAGTTGTGTTCTGCTACGTTGGAGGAATGCAAAATTGTTTCGATATGATTCGTGGTGTCCTTTTCAGGGCCTTCGCAGTGACCGTTTTTTTTCTGTCCCTTTGTTTGGTTATCTTTTCCTGTTTGACAAAGGCTGCTGTACACCGAGGTGATATCCTCTTGAGGAATGTCCCTCTGCGTGTTCATGTTCTTGGCGTCTTTATAAATGCACGTCTTGTGATAAAGCGATTCACATTGCTGGCAACGGAGGAGTTGATCGTTTTTGTGCACCTCGTCGCAGCACCTGAGGAGTTTCATCATTTCTCTGGGGAGACTTTCTCCTGGGTTGGTATGAATTACCTCCCCTTTTGACCATTCCTTGGCGTGTTCCTTCTTTAACGCTTTCTTCCTCTTTGGTTTATTTTTTTTTTTTCCTGAAATGTCCTCCTGTGTCATGCAAGCGTGGGTTGAGAGACCCTCCTTGTCTTCCTCAAAATTGTCCAATTGAAAGAAGGGCTTTATATATTTATTTTGGCACAGTTCCTGGTTCAGGTTGTACAATAAATGGAAGCAAGCGTCATTCACATAATTGTAAACATTAAATGTATATTTCAAAATGTATCTTAATATAAAAAGACAGGTCTCTTTTACATTTCCTTCATGTCTTTTGTTAATGACGTCAAAGAATATATGAATAGAATTTTTCACAAAGAGAGTACTTGTGCTGAATAAAGGATTGTCGCAGCATTTTATTAAATCCAGCATGAGGGACTGCAAAATGGTTTTAGCATTTTTGTTTTCCTGGTAGAGTGTTTTTTCGATAATCTCTATTAGTATGTAATTGACTACACTGTTTAGCCTTTTGAAGTTCTTCCGCATCATGTATTGGTTGAGGGATTCCTCCGAGGGATCTTCTTCCCTTCCTGAAGATGTGGTTATTACTTGATTGATTTTCTTTTCTCCGTTGTTTTTTGCACCCTTTGAGTTTACCTTTTTCTGCATTGTTAAAATGTTTTTTTTTTTTTTTTTTTTTTTTTATTATTATTGATATTTGTTTCTCTTTTTTTGTCGTTCTTCTCCTCCGATTCATATTCATGTGTGGTACTCGCATAGTCATAATGGTATAGGTAACTCCTTGTTGTTGTTTTTTTCCTTAGTGAGTATTTTGGTTTTTCCTTTTTTGTATTTATTTGGTACTTCCTGGGGGGTTGCCTACCAGTGGTGCATTTTTTCTTTCCTCCTTTTGTGTGACTGTTTTTTGTGGGTTCCCCACTGCAGGTGCTGTTGTCTTCGTCTTCGCTTGTGAAGATGCTTAGACTGCGCGATTGGTCAGACTGTGCAGCGTCCTTCTTTCCGGGGGCGTTTCCAGTATTGCGTTTGCCTCCATTGTGTCTGCTGCGATTACGTCTCCTTCCGTTGCACGTTTCTTTGGAGCACTTCCCCACATAGTACTCATCATCATCTTCATCATCGTTGTCCGTCTCACTGTCGAAACGGTTGTGAATAGTGCTCGTCGCCGGTGTGCCCTTGCTTCCTCCTCCCCGCTGCTGGTCCAGAATATATTTCCTCTTTAAATCACCCTCATAGTGCGAAAAGGACTCTGCAATTTTAATAAGCAGAAAAGTAATCAGGTGTATGTAGGTGGAATTCACTTGGCTATTTCGGAAGGTCAATTTGTTGTACCTAAAATTGACATTATTTATATTAGACAAAATATCATCCAGGACATATTTCTTCATTTTTTTTCGATTCTGGTTTCTAAAAAGTCTTAGTAACAAATTAGAGGAGTTCAAAATAATATTTTGTACATTGTAATTGGTTTGGAGTGTGAGGGTGCAAAGGTCCAGAAGGTTCACCAGGACAGTATCATACTCTTCTATGTACATATAAAGGTCGGAAAGGTAAAGGAGGCACTTTTCATAAACCCAGTTTAGCTGTACTAGGTAGGTCTCATGTACATGGTAGAACTGAATGACTCGATTTTTTATTTCACATTGACATAACTTTAGGATAACATTTTTAAAATTGATCTTTAGGTTGATTAGGACCTGTTCATTTATTTCCTCTGTGTCTACATATTTTTTGAAGCACTCGAACTTGAGCAGAATTAGATACAACAAGATGTTGTAGTGTCCGTATATGAGGTCTGTCATGACTGCTTCGTTTGGTTGCTTGGCGCTTCGCGAATTGTTCGGACCGCGCTTTTTCCCGTCCTTTTTCCCATCTTTTTTCACATCCTTTTTCCCGTCCTTCTTTGGGCCATTTTGTGGTGCATTCTTTGTGGCATCCTTACTACTGCCCTTGCTTCTACTTCTATGCGCACCTTCTCCCGCGCGGAGTGTCTCATCCTCCTCGTCAACGCGGTTGTGGGTGTCACTTCCGCTTTGGGAAACTTCGTCCCGTTCGTCCTCCGTGCCGTTCTGGTCCTCCACGTTACTGTAGGTGCCGCTCCCATGGGCATGTCTACTTTCTTCTGTCCTTTCCCCTGAAAGAGACAACTCCATGTCTCTTTTCCGACCCCTTCTGTAACAGATCTCCTTGCTGAGAAATTCCTTCACATTTGCAAAAATTTTTTCCAACACGAGTTCGACCTTGCTTCCTTCATCGTAAACAATGTGCTTATCATTTTTGAGGCATCCTTCTAGGGAGGTCACTATTCGTTTCATTTTTTTATTTCTGTTTATGTCACTCGAGTTGATACTTAGGAAGGAGTCCATGTGTTGCTCGAGCTGGACCCACCTTCTGTTATTGTCTATGGGTTGGATAGAAGCGTCACAATAATGGGTCACCACCCTGTCGTTGCTTTTCTCCATGTCGTATTCGATACCTTTGTTGGCGTTCTCGTTTGGGTCATTTAATCGAGGCAATTCTCCCTCCGCGTCTGCTCCTGCACCCTCTTCTACGTCGGCAATTATGTCTCCTTCCAACAGCTGCTCACTTTCGCCACGTGCTAGCTCTACCCATTTCGCTTCCACCTCCTTTATCTGCATGTCATCCATTGTGCCCAACGTGTTTTGACTTTGTGCTGTGCCCTCTATCTGTGCGGATTCCCTCCATTGGCTTATTGCTTCAGCTTTTTTTTCTACGCTCTTCTGTTTAGGCATATCTGGAATGCATATTCCTTCCTGTGATGGATCCTCATGTTCATCCCCTTCCTTTGCGTTTGCTAATATGCTAACTGGATTATCCTGTTTATCGCCTTCTCCTTTGACATGAAGAGTTGTACCATCTGGGGGATCTCCATACGTGTGTGTTCCTTCTGCCTGTACATCCTTCGTAGGCGGTGAGTGGGGGAAACGCTGCAATGCTGCGTCATCGGATGGGGGCTTTTTTATGGGTTCCTCATCAGTCGGCTCTACTTTTGGCGGGTTATAACTGGACAGGTGGTCATAGACCGCCTCCACATCAATGGCGTTATAATGAGCTCCTTCCTTATGAGCCCCTCCGGTGTATGCTTCTCCTATTCCCTTTGACACCCAGTGGGGGGGTTCAGCAAAGATGTTGCTCCTACCAGGGGATATACCAATTTTATCGAACTTGTTCAATGTGCTAAATTGGTACTTACAGGCTACTTTCATTTTGTCCATTTCGTTTATTACCCTTTGGTCGATATGGTTGCAAGTACTAAGGAAGGGAGGTGCACTCGCCATTTCTTCGCATCTGTTGTGACACCATTGGATGTTGGAGAACCCTGTTTGCTGGCTCCCATACGTGCCACTTAATCGTTTATATTTGTCCACATAACCGTGGTAGTTGGAAGAGTTCCTTAGTGGAAGCATATCCCTGTCTAATCTCCTCTCAGAGGAGTAACTCCCACGATTGTACATATAACCATCAGGGGGGGCTTTATAAAAACTGAAGTTGTTTAAATTGGAGGTCTGTGTAGTTTGTCTTCCTAATGATGATGACGAGGAATATCTTCCATGAGGACATCCATATGTGGAATAAATGAATTGTTCATTATTTACGTGTGTATTTGTTTTTTTTTTTTTTTCACACAGTACAAGATTTTCATTTGTATATTTTCTTTTATTTTGAAAATTTTGTGATTTTAAGATTTTCAAAGCTAGTTCTTCTGGCGTTTTGCAATTCTCCAGGTGGTTCAGTTTTATGTTGTATGAGTTGGACGCACTTAGAATATGTTTTGGCGACGTAGCTTCATCATTTGTTTTGTTTCTTTCCTTCACCTCGCTGTCGTTGGATTCGAATAATTCGTATTCCTCATCTATATTCGCATGGACGTACTTTGAATTGTTAAGGCCAACCGTGGTTGGGATAATACTTCTGAACATTTTGAATCAAATTATAATTTTGTAATATTATGGGTGTTTTCTTTTTTTGGGGGGCGGATTTATATTGCTTTTCAAATTATATATATATAAAGGTGATATGTTGTATGAAGATGTGCACATTTGTGGCGGAGGGGGGGGAGGTACATATGAGGGATGTGTACGACTGCACATTCGTATAAGCGAGCATGCAGCGGGTGATCCCTTTGCCGTAATTCCCCATGAACGGCCTCGCTACACCTTTTGCACTTGGCCTCTAACTATGCATATTAAAAAGAGGGAAAAAAAAAAAAAAAAAAAAAAAAAGGAAAAAAAAAAAAAAAGAATGATAAGAGAAAAAGGAACGTGACAAATCTGTGCACGGTACCAAATGACACTCTCCCACCTTTTCAAATCATCCATGCACGAAATTTGCAAGGGTATATTAAAAGCATATGAAAAAGGAGAAG